>NC_060959.1:882500-950000 GCF_910589235.1 Vespa crabro | reverse complement strand
TTGTTATTATTGTTATTGTTGTTATTGTTGTTATTGTTGTTATTGTTGTTATTGTTGTTATTGTTTTATTATTGTTATTGTTGTTTTTGTTGTTATTATTGTTATTGTTGTTATTATTGTTATTAATGTTATTATTGTTATTTTTGATATTGTTGTTATTGTTGTTATTTTTGTTGTTATTGTTATTATTCTTATTATTATTGTTATTGGTATTATTGTTATTATTGATATTATTGTTATTATTGTTATTATTTTTATTATTGTTATTGTTATTGTTATTATTGTTATTATTGTTATTATAGTTATTATTGTTATTATTGTTGTTATTGTTATTGTTGTTATTATTGTTATTGTTATTGTTGTTATTATTATTGTTATTATTGTTATTGCTGTTATTGTTGATATTATTGTTATTATTGTTATTATTGTCATTATATTTATTGTTATTGTTATTGTTGTTATTATTGCTATTGTTGTTATTGTTATTGTTATTGTTATTATTATTATTGTTGTTATTGTTATTATTATTATTATTGTTTTTGTTATTGTTGTTATTATGGATATTGTTATTGTTATTATTGTTATTATTGTTGTTATTGTTATTGTTGTTATTATTCTTATTATTTTTGTTATTGTTATTATTGTTATTATTGTTATTGTTGTTATTGTTGTTATTGTTGTTATTGTTTTTATTATTGTTATTGTTGTTATTATTGTTATTATTGTTGTTATTGTTAATGTGGTTATTATTGTTATTGTTGTTATTGTTGTTATTGTTGTTATTGTTGTTATTGTTGTTGTTATTGTTGTTATTGTTGTTATCTTTGTTATTATTGTTATTGTTGTTATTATTGTTATTGTTGTTATTGTTGTTATTATTGTTATTATTGTTGTTATTGTTATTGTTGTTATTATTCTTATTATTGTTGTTATTGTTATTATTGTTATTATTGTTATTATTGTTATTATTGTTCTTATTGCTATTATTGTTATTATTGTTATTATTGTTATTAGTGTTATTAATGTTATTAACGTTACTGTTGTTATTGTTGTTATTGTTGTTATTATTTTTAATATAGTTATTGAAGTTATTATTGTTATTGTTGTTATTATTTTTAATATAGTTATTGAAGTTATTATTGTTATTGTTGTTATTGTTGTTATTATTATTAATATAGTTATTGAAGTTATTATTGTTATTGTTGTTATTATTGTTATTCTTGTTATTGTTGTTATTATTGTTATTATTGTTATTATTGTTATTGTTATTGTTATTATTGTTATTATAGTTATTATTGTTATTAATGTTATTATTGTTATTTTTGTTATTGTTGTTATTGTTGTTATTTTTGTTGTTATTGTTATTGTTGTTATTATTGTTATTATTGTTATTATTGTTATTGTTGTTATTGTTGTTATTGTTAATGTTGTTATTATTGTTATTGTTATTGTTATTGTTATTATTATTATTGTTGTTATTATTGTTATTATTATTATTATTGTTATTGTTGTTATTATTGTTATTATTGTTATTATTGTTATTATTATTATTATTATAATTATTATTATTATTATTATTATTATTATTATTATTATTATCCTAATTGTTATTAATGTTTTTATTATTATTGTTATTATTATTTTTGTTGTTATTGGTGTTGTTGTTATTAATATTATTATTACAATTATTATTATTATTGTTGTTATTATTGTTATTGTTGTTATTATTTGTTATTAATGTTATTATTGTTATTATTGTTATTATTGTTATTATTGTTATTATTGTTATTATTGTTACTGCTATTGTTATTATTATTATTGTTGTTATTATTGTTATTATTGTTATTATTGTTATTATTGTTATTATTATTATTGTTATTGTTGTTATTATTGTTATTGTTATTGTTATTATTGTTATTATTGTTATTATTGTTATTATTGTTGTTATTGTTATTGTTGTTATTATTGTTATTGTTATTATTGTTATTATTGTTATTATTGTTATTATTGTTCTTATTGCTATTATTGTTATTATTGTTATTATTGTTATTAGTGTTATTAATGTTATTAACGTTACTGTTGTTATTGTTGTTATTGTTGTTATTATTTTTAATATAGTTATTGAAGTTATTATTGTTATTGTTGTTATTGTTGTTATTATTGTTATTATTGTTATTATTATTACTATTGTTATTAATGTTATATTGTTATTATTTTTATTGTTGTTATTGTTGTTATTGTTGTTATTGTTGTTATTATTGTTATTTTTGTTATTGTTTTTATTATTGTTATTGTTGTTATTGTTTTTATTATTGTTATATTTGTTATTATTATTATTATTGTTATTAATGTTAAATTGTTATTATTGTTATTGTTGTTATTGTTGTTATTAATGTTATTGTTGTTATTATTGTTGTTATTGTATTTATGGTTATTGTGGTAATTATTGTTATTGTTGTTATTGTTGTTATTGTTGTTGTTATTGTTGTTATTGTTGTTATTGTTATTGTTGTTATTATTGTTATTGTTGTTATTGTTATTATTGTTATTATTGTTATTATTGTTATTGTTATTGTTATTATTGTTATTATTGTTATTATTGTTATTATTGTACTTATTGCTATTATTGTTATTATGTTATTATTGTTATTAGTGTTATTAATGTTATTATCGTAATTGTTGTTATTGTTGTTATTGTTGTTATTATTTTTATTATAGTTATTGTTGTTATTATTGTTATTGTTGTTATTGTTGTTATTATTGTTATTATTGTTATTATTATTGTTATTATTATTAATGTTAAATTGTAATTATTGTTAATGTGGTTATTATTGTCATTGTTGTTATTGTTGTTATTGTTGTTGTTATTGAAGTTATTGTTGTTATCTTTGTTATTATTGTTATTATTGTTATTGTTGTTATTGTTGTTATTGTTGTTATTGTTGTTATTGTTGTTATTGTTTTTATTATTGTTATTGTTGTTATTGTTGTTATTATTGTTATTGTTGTTATTGATGTTATTGTTGTTATTGTTTTTATTATTGTTATTGTTGTTTTTGTTGTTGTTATTGTTATTGTTGTTATTATTTTATTTTTATTGTTGTTATTATTCTTATTATTATTGTTATTGTTGTTACTGTTATTGTGGTTATTATTCTTATTATTGTTGTTATTGTTATTATTGTTATTATTATTATTGTTATTGTTGTTATTATTGTTATTGTTATTGTTATTATTGTTATTATTGTTATTATTGTTATTATTGTTATTATTGTTATTGTTATTGTTATTATTGTTATTATTTTTATTATTGTTATTATTGTTCTTATTGCTATTATTGTTATTATTGTTATTATTGTTATTAGTGTTATTAATGTTATTAACGTTACTGTTGTTATTGTTGTTATTGTTGTTATTATTTTTAATATAGTTATTGAAGTTATTATTGTTATTGTTGTTATTATTGTTATTCTTGTTATTGTTGTTATTATTGTTATTATTGTTATTATTGTTATTGTTATTGTTATTATTGTTATTATTGTTATTATTGTTATTAATGTTATTATTGTTATTTTTGTTATTGTTGTTATTGTTGTTATTTTTGTTGTTATTGTTATTTTTGTTATAATTGTTATTATTGTTATTATTGTTATTGTTGTTATTGTTGTTATTGTTAATGTTGTTATTATTGTTATTGTTATTGTTGTTATTATTCTTATTATTATTGTTATTGTTATTATTGTTATTATTGATATTATTGTTATTATTGTTATTATTTTTATTATTGTTATTGTTATTGCTATTATTGTTATTATTGTTATTATAGTTATTATTGTTATTATTGTTGTTATTGTTATTGTTGTTATTATTCTTATTATTGTTGTTATTGTTATTATTGTTATTATTGTTATTATTGTTATTATTGTTCTTATTGCTATTATTGTTATTATTGTTATTATAGTTATTATTGTTATTATTGTTGTTATTGTTATTGTTGTTATTATTCTTATTATTGTTGTTATTGTTATTATTGTTATTATTGTTATTATTGTTATTATTGTTCTTATTGCTATTATTGTTATTATTGCTATTATTATTACTATTGTTATTAATGTTATATTGTTATTATTTTTATTGTTGTTATTGTTGTTATTGTTGTTATTATTGTTATTTTTGTTATTGTTTTTATTATTGTTATTGTTGTTATTGTTTTTATTATTGTTATATTTGTTATTATTATTATTATTGTTATTAATGTTATATTGTAATTATTGTTATTGTTTTTATTGTTGTTATTATTGTTATTGTTGTTATTATTGTTGTTATTGTATTTATGGTTATTGTTGTAAGTATTGTTATTGTTGTTATTGTTGTTATTGTTGTTGTTATTGTTGTTATTGTTGTTATTGTTATTGTTGTTATTATTGTTATTGTTGTTATTGTAATTATTGTTATTATTGTTATTATTGTTATTGTTATTGTTATTATTGTTATTATTGTTACTATTGTTATTATTGTTCTTATTGCTATTATTGTTATTATGTTATTATTGTTATTAGTGTTATTAATGTTATTATCGTAATTGTTGTTATTGTTGTTATTGTTGTTATTGTTGTTATAGTTATTGTTGTTATTATTGTTATTGTTGTTATTGTTGTTATTATTGTTATTATTGTTATTATTATTATTATTATTATTAATGTTAAATTGTAATTATTGTTAATGTGGTTATTATTGTTATTGTTGTTATTGTTGTTATTGTTGTTGTTATTGTTGTTATTGTTGTTATCTTTGTTATTATTGTTATTATTGTTATTGTTGTTATTGTTGTTATTGTTGTTATTGTTGTTATTGTTGTTATTGTTTTTATTATTGTTATTGTTGTTATTGTTGTTATTATTGTTGTTGTTGTTATTGATGTTGTTAATGTTATTGTTGTTATTGTTGTTATTATTTTATTTTTATTGTTGTTATTATTCTTATTATTATTGTTATTGTTGTTATTGTTGTTATTATTGTTATTATTGTTATTATTATTATTATTATTATTAATGTTAAATTGTAATTATTGTTAATGTGGTTATTATTGTTATTGTTGTTATTGTTGTTATTGTTGTTGTTATTGTTGTTATTGTTGTTATCTTTGTTATTATTGTTATTATTGTTATTGTTGTTATTGTTGTTACTGTTGTTATTGTTGTTATTGTTGTTATTATTTTTATTATTGTTATTGTTGTTATTGTTGTTATTATTGTTATTGTTGTTATTGATGTTGTTAATGTTATTGTTGTTATTGTTGTTATTATTTTATTTTTATTGTTGTTATTATTCTTATTATTATTGTTATTGTTGTTACTGTTATTGTGGTTATTATTCTAATTATTGTTGTTATTGTTATTATTGTTATTATTATTATTGTTATTGTTGTTATTATTGTTATTGTTATTGTTATTGCTATGGTTATTATTATTATTGTTGTTTTTATTGTTATTATTGTTTTTATTGTTATTATTGTTATTATTATTATTGTTAATGTTGTTATTATTGTTATTGTTATTGTTATTATTGTTATTATTGTTATTATTGTTATTATTGTTGTTATTGTTATTGTTGTTATTATTCTTATTATTATTGTTATTGTTATTATTGTTATTATTGATATTATTGTTATTATTGTTATTATTGTTATTATTGTTATTGTTATTGCTATTATTGTTATTATTGTTATTATTGTTATTATTGTTCTTATTGCTATTATTGTTATTATTGTTATTAGTGTTATTAATGTTATTATCGTTATTGTTGTTATTGTTGTTAATATTGTTATTGTTGTTATTGTAGTTATTATTGTTATTATTGTTGTTATTGTTATTGTTGTTATTATTGTTATTGTTATTGTTGTTATTATTATTGTTATTATTGTTATTGCTGTTATTGTTGATATTATTGTTATTATTGTTATTATTGTCATTATATTTATTGTTATTGTTATTGTTGTTATTATTGCTATTGTTGTTATTGTTATTGTTATTGTTATTATTATTATTGTTGTTATTGTTATTATTATTATTGTTTTTGTTATTGTTGTTATTATGGATATTGTTATTGTTATTATTGTTATTATTGTTGTTATTGTTATTGTTGTTATTATTCTTATTATTTTTGTTATTGTTATTATTGTTATTATTGTTATTGTTGTTATTGTTGTTATTGTTGTTATTGTTTTTATTATTGTTATTGTTGTTATTGTTGTTATTATTGTTATTATTGTTGTTATTGTTAATGTGGTTATTATTGTTATTGTTGTTATTGTTGTTATTGTTGTTATTGTTGTTATTGTTGTTGTTATTGTTGTTATTGTTGTTATCTTTGTTATTATTGTTATTGTTGTTATTATTGTTATTGTTGTTATTGTTGTTATTATTGTTATTATTGTTGTTATTGTTATTGTTGTTACTATTCTTATTATTGTTGTTATTGTTATTATTGTTATTATTGTTATTATTGTTATTATTGTTCTTATTGCTATTATTGTTATTATTGTTATTATTGTTATTAGTGTTATTAATGATATTAACGTTACTGTTGTTATTGTTGTTATTGTTGTTATTATTTTTAATATAGTTATTGAAGTTATTATTGTTATTGTTGTTATTGTTGTTATTATTATTAATATAGTTATTGAAGTTATTATTGTTATTGTTGTTATTATTGTTATTCTTGTTATTGTTGTTATTATTGTTATTATTGTTATTATTGTTATTGTTATTGTTATTATTGTTATTATAGTTATTATTGTTATTAATGTTATTATTGTTATTTTTGTTATTGTTGTTATTGTTGTTATTTTTGTTGTTATTGTTATTGTTGTTATTATTGTTATTATTGTTATTATTGTTATTGTTGTTATTGTTGTTATTGTTAATGTTGTTATTATTGTTATTGTTATTGTTATTGTTATTATTATTATTGTTGTTATTATTGTTATTATTATTATTATTGTTATTGTTGTTATTATTGTTATTATTGTTATTATTGTTATTATTATTATTATTATAATTATTATTATTATTATTATTATTATTATTATTATTATTATCCTAATTGTTATTAATGTTTTTATTATTATTGTTATTATTATTTTTGTTGTTATTGGTGTTGTTGTTATTAATATTATTATTATAATTATTATTATTATTGTTGTTATTATTGTTATTGTTGTTATTATTTGTTATTAATGTTATTATTGTTATTATTGTTATTATTGTTATTATTGTTATTATTGTTATTATTGTTACTGCTATTGTTATTATTATTATTGTTGTTATTATTGTTATTATTATTATTATTGTTATTATTGTTATTATTATTATTGTTATTGTTGTTATTATTGTTATTGTTATTGTTATTATTGTTATTATTGTTATTATTGTTATTATTGTTGTTATTGTTATTGTTGTTATTATTGTTATTGTTATTATTGTTATTATTGTTATTATTGTTATTATTGTTCTTATTGCTATTATTGTTATTATTGTTATTATTGTTATTAGTGTTATTAATGTTATTAACGTTACTGTTGTTATTGTTGTTATTGTTGTTATTATTTTTAATATAGTTATTGAAGTTATTATTGTTATTGTTGTTATTGTTGTTATTATTGTTATTATTGTTATTATTATTACTATTGTTATTAATGTTATATTGTTATTATTTTTATTGTTGTTATTGTTGTTATTGTTGTTATTGTTGTTATTATTGTTATTTTTGTTATTGTTTTTATTATTGTTATTGTTGTTATTGTTTTTATTATTGTTATATTTGTTATTATTATTATTATTGTTATTAATGTTATATTGTTATTATTGTTATTGTTGTTATTGTTGTTATTATTGTTATTGTTGTTATTATTGTTGTTATTGTATTTATGGTTATTGTGGTAATTATTGTTATTGTTGTTATTGTTGTTATTGTTGTTGTTATTGTTGTTATTGTTGTTATTGTTATTGTTGTTATTATTGTTATTGTTGTTATTGTTATTATTGTTATTATTGTTATTATTGTTATTGTTATTGTTATTATTGTTATTATTGTTATTATTGTTATTATTGTACTTATTGCTATTATTGTTATTATGTTATTATTGTTATTAGTGTTATTAATGTTATTATCGTAATTGTTGTTATTGTTGTTATTGTTGTTATTATTTTTATTATAGTTATTGTTGTTATTATTGTTATTGTTGTTATTGTTGTTATTATTGTTATTATTGTTATTATTATTTTTATTATTATTAATGTTAAATTGTAATTATTGTTAATGTGGTTATTATTGTCATTGTTGTTATTGTTGTTATTGTTGTTGTTATTGAAGTTATTGTTGTTATCTTTGTTATTATTGTTATTATTGTTATTGTTGTTATTGTTGTTATTGTTGTTATTGTTGTTATTGTTGTTATTGTTTTTATTATTGTTATTGTTGTTATTGTTGTTATTATTGTTAGTGTTGTTATTGATGTTTTTAATGTTATTGTTGTTATTGTTGTTATTATTTTATTTTTATTGTTGTTATTATTCTTATTATTATTGTTATTGTTATTATTGTTATTGTTGTTATTATTGTTATTATTGTTGTTATTGTTATTATTGTTGTTATTGTTATTATTGTTATTGTTGTTATTGTTGTCATTGTTGTTAATGTTGATATTATTGTTATTGTTATTATTGTTGTTATCTTTGTCATTATTGTTATTATTGTTATTGTTGTTATTGTTGTTATTGTTGTTATTGTTGTTATTGTTGTTATTGTTGTTATTGTTTTTATTATTGTTATTGTTGTTTTTGTTGTTATTATTGTTATTGTTGTTATTATTTTATTTTTATTGTTGTTATTATTCTTATTATTATTGTTATTGTTGTTACTGTTATTGTGGTTATTATTCTTATTATTGTTGTTATTGTTATTATTGTTATTATTATTATTGTTATTGTTGTTATTATTGTTATTGTTATTGTTATTATTGTTATTATTGTTATTATTGTTATTATTGTTATTATTGTTATTGTTATTGTTATTATTGTTATTATTTTTATTATTATTATTATTGTTCTTATTGCTATTATTGTTATTATTGTTATTATTGTTATTAGTGTTATTAATGTTATTAACGTTACTGTTGTTATTGTTGTTATTGTTGTTACTATTTTTAATATAGTTATTGAAGTTATTATTGTTATTGTTGTTATTATTGTTATTCTTGTTATTGTTGTTATTATTGTTATTATTGTTATTATTGTTATTGTTATTGTTATTATTGTTATTATTGTTATTATTGTTATTAATGTTATTATTGTTGTTTTTGTTATTGTTGTTATTGTTGTTATTTTTGTTGTTATTGTTATTGTTGTTATTATTGTTATTATTGTTATTATTGTTATTGTTGTTATTGTTGTTATTGTTAATGTTGTTATTATTGTTATTGTTATTGTTATTGTTATTATTATTATTGTTGTTATTATTGTTATTATTATTATTATTGTTATTGTTGTTATTATTGTTATTATTGTTATTATTGTTATTATTATTATTATTATAATTATTATTATTATTATTATTATTATTATTATTATTATTATTATTATCCTAATTGTTATTAATGTTTTTATTATTATTGTTATTATTATTTTTGTTGTTATTGGTGTTGTTGTTATTAATATTATTATTATAATTATTATTATTATTGTTGTTATTATTGTTATTGTTGTTATTATTTGTTATTAATGTTATTATTGTTATTATTGTTATTATTGTTATTATTGTTATTATTGTTATTATTGTTACTGCTATTGTTATTATTATTATTGTTGTTATTATTGTTATTATTGTTATTATTGTTATTATTGTTATTATTATTATTGTTATTGTTGTTATTATTGTTATTGTTATTGTTATTATTGTTATTATTGTTATTATTGTTATTATTGTTGTTATTGTTATTGTTGTTATTATTGTTATTGTTATTATTGTTATTATTGTTATTATTGTTATTATTGTTCTTATTGCTATTATTGTTATTATTGTTATTATTGTTATTAGTGTTATTAATGTTATTAACGTTACTGTTGTTATTGTTGTTATTGTTGTTATTATTTTTAATATAGTTATTGTTGTTATTGTTGTTATTATTGTTATTATTGTTATTATTATTACTATTGTTATTAATGTTATATTGTTATTATTTTTATTGTTGTTATTGTTGTTATTGTTGTTATTGTTGTTATTATTGTTATTTTTGTTATTGTTTTTATTATTGTTATTGTTGTTATTGTTTTTATTATAGTTATATTTGTTATTATTATTATTATTGTTATTAATGTTATATTGTTATTATTGTTATTGCTGTTATTGTTGTTATTATTGTTATTGTTGTTATTATTGTTGTTATTGTATTTATGGTTATTGTGGTAATTATTGTTATTGTTGTTATTGTTGTTATTGTTGTTGTTATTGTTGTTATTGTTGTTATTGTTATTGTTGTTATTATTGTTATTGTTGTTATTGTCATTATTGTTATTATTGTTATTATTGTTATTGTTATTGTTATTATTGTTATTATTGTTATTATTGTTATTATTGTACTTATTGCTATTATTGTTATTATGTTATTATTGTTATTAGTGTTATTAATGATATTATCGTAATTGTTGTTATTGTTGTTATTGTAGTTATTATTTTTATTATAGTTATTGTTGTTATTATTGTTATTGTTGTTATTGTTGTTATTATTGTTATTATTGTTATTATTATTGTTATTATTATTAATGTTAAATTGTAATTATTGTTAATGTGGTTATTATTGTCATTGTTGTTATTGTTGTTATTGTTGTTGTTATTGAAGTTATTGTTGTTATCTTTGTTATTATTGTTATTATTGTTATTGTTGTTATTGTTGTTATTGTTGTTATTGTTGTTATTGTTGTTATTGTTTTTATTATTGTTATTGTTGTTATTGTTGTTATTATTGTTATTGTTGTTATTGATGTTGTTAATGTTATTGTTGTTATTGTTGTTATTATTTTATTTTTATTGTTGTTATTATTCTTATTATTATTGTTATTGTTATTATTGTTATTGTTGTTATTATTGTTATTATTGTTGTTATTGTTATTATTGTTGTTATTGTTATTATTGTTATTGTTGTTATTGTTGTCATTGTTGTTAATGTTGATATTATTGTTATTGTTATTATTGTTGTTATCTTTGTTATTATTGTTATTATTTTTATTGTTGTTATTGTTGTTATTGTTGTTATTGTTGTTATTGTTGTTATTGTTGTTATTGTTTTTATTATTGTTATTGTTGTTCTTGTTGTTATTATTGTTATTGTTGTTATTATTTTATTTTTATTGTTGTTATTATTCTTATTATTATTGTTATTGTTGTTACTGTTATTGTGGTTATTATTCTTATTATTGTTGTTATTGTTATTATTGTTATTATTATTATTGTTATTGTTGTTATTATTGTTATTGTTATTGTTATTATTGTTATTATTGTTATTATTGTTATTATTGTTATTAATGTTATTAACGTTACTGTTGTTATTGTTGTTATTGTTGTTATTATTTTTAATATAGTTATTGAAGTTATTATTGTTATTGTTGTTATTATTGTTATTCTTGTTATTGTTGTTATTATTGTTATTATTGTTATTATTGTTATTGTTATTGTTATTATTGTTATTATTGTTATTATTGTTATTGTTGTTATAATTGTTATTATTGTTATTATTGTTATTGTTGTTATTGTTGTTATTGTTAATGTTGTTATTATTGTTATTGTTATTGTTGTTATTATTCTTATTATTATTGTTATTGTTATTATTGTTATTATTGATATTATTGTTATTATTGTTATTATTTTTATTATTGTTATTGTTATTGCTATTATTGTTATTATTGTTATTATAGTTATTATTGTTATTATTGTTGTTATTGTTATTGTTGTTATTATTCTTATTATTGTTGTTATTGTTATTATTGTTATTATTGTTATTATTGTTATTATTGTTCTTATTGCTATTATTGTTATTATTGTTATTATTGTTATTAGTGTTATTAATGTTATTAACGTTACTGTTGTTATTGTTGTTATTGTTGTTATTATTTTTAATATAGTTATTCAAGTTATTATTGTTATTGTTGTTATTGTTGTTATTATTGTTATTATTGCTATGATTATTACTATTGTTATTAATGTTATATTGTTATTAGTTTTATTGTTGTTATTGTTGTTATTGTTGTTATTATTGTTATTTTTGTTATTGTTTTTATTATTGTTATTGTTGTTATTGTTTTTATTATTGTTATATTTGTTATTATTATTATTATTGTTATTAATGTTATATTGTAATTATTGTTATTGTTTTTATTGTTGTTATTGTTAATGTTGTTATTATTGTTATTGTTATTGTTATTGTTATTATTATTATTGTTGTTATTATTGTTATTATTATTATTATTGTTATTGTTGTTATTATTGTTATTATTGTTATTATTGTTATTATTATTATTATTATAATTATTATTATTATTATTATTATTATTATTATTATTATCCTAATTGTTATTAATGTTTTTATTATTATTGTTATTATTATTTTTGTTGTTATTGGTGTTGTTGTTATTAATATTATTATTATAATTATTATTATTATTGTTGTTATTATTGTTATTGTTGTTATTATTTGTTATTAATGTTATTATTGTTATTATTGTTATTATTGTTATTATTGTTATTATTGTTATTATTGTTACTGCTATTGTTATTATTATTATTGTTGTTATTATTGTTATTATTGTTATTATTGTTATTATTGTTATTATTATTATTGTTATTGTTGTTATTATTGTTATTGTTATTGTTATTATTGTTATTATTGTTATTATTGTTATTATTGTTGTTATTGTTATTGTTGTTATTATTGTTATTGTTATTATTGTTATTATTGTTATTATTGTTATTATTGTTCTTATTGCTATTATTGTTATTATTGTTATTATTGTTATTAGTGTTATTAATGTTATTAACGTTACTGTTGTTATTGTTGTTATTGTTGTTATTATTTTTAATATAGTTATTGAAGTTATTATTGTTATTGTTGTTATTGTTGTTATTATTGTTATTATTGTTATTATTATTACTATTGTTATTAATGTTATATTGTTATTATTTTTATTGTTGTTATTGTTGTTATTATTGTTATTTTTGTTATTGTTTTTATTATTGTTATTGTTGTTATTGTTTTTATTATTGTTATATTTGTTATTATTATTATTATTGTTAATAATGTTATATTGTTATTATTGTTATTGTTGTTATTGTTGTTATTATTGTTATTGTTGTTATTATTGTTGTTATTGTACTTATGGTTATTGTGGTAATTATTGTTATTGTTGTTATTGTTGTTATTGTTGTTGTTATTGTTGTTATTGTTGTTATTGTTATTGTTGTTATTATTGTTATTGTTGTTATTGTTATTATTGTTATTATTGTTATTATTGTTATTGTTATTGTTATTATTGTTATTATTGTTATTATTGTTATTAATGTACTTATTGCTATTATTGTTATTATGTTATTATTGTTATTAGTGTTATTAATGTTATTATCGTAATTGTTGTTATTGTTGTTATTGTAGTTATTATTTTTATTATAGTTATTGTTGTTATTATTGTTATTGTTGTTATTGTTGTTATTATTGTTATTATTGTTATTATTATTGTTATTATTATTAATGTTAAATTGTAATTATTGTTAATGTGGTTATTATTGTCATTGTTGTTATTGTTGTTATTGTTGTTGTTATTGAAGTTATTGTTGTTATCTTTGTTATTATTGTTATTATTGTTATTGTTGTTATTGTTGTTATTGTTGTTATTGTTGTTATTGTTTTTATTATTGTTATTGTTGTTATTGTTGTTATTATTGTTATTGTTCTTATTGATGTTGTTAATGTTATTGTTGTTATTGTTGTTATTATTTTATTTTTATTGTTGTTATTATTCTTATTATTATTGTTATTGTTATTATTGTTATTGTTGTTATTATTGTTATTATTGTTGTTATTGTTATTATTGTTGTTATTGTTATTATTGTTATTGTTGTTATTGTTGTCATTGTTGTTAATGTTGATATTATTGTTATTGTTATTATTGTTGTTATCTTTGTTATTATTGTTATTATTTTTATTGTTGTTATTGTTGTTATTGTTGTTATTGTTGTTATTGTTGTTATTGTTGTTATTGTTTTTATTATTGTTATTGTTGTTCTTGTTGTTATTATTGTTATTGTTGTTATTATTTTATTTTTATTGTTGTTATTATTCTTATTATTATTGTTATTGTTGTTACTGTTATTGTGGTTATTATTCTTATTATTGTTGTTATTGTTATTATTGTTATTATTATTATTGTTATTGTTGTTATTATTGTTATTGTTATTGTTATTATTGTTATTATTGTTATTATTGTTATTATTGTTATTATTGTTATTGTTATTGTTATTATTGTTATTATTTTTATTATTGTTATTATTGTTCTTATTGCTATTATTGTTATTATTGTTATTATTGTTATTAGTGTTATTAATGTTATTAACGTTACTGTTGTTATTGTTGTTATTGTTGTTATTATTTTTAATATAGTTATTGAAGTTATTATTGTTATTGTTGTTATTATTGTTATTCTTGTTATTGTTGTTATTATTGTTATTATTGTTATTATTGTTATTGTTATTGTTATTATTGTTATTATTGTTATTATTGTTATTAATGTTATTATTGTTATTTTTGTTATTGTTGTTATTGTTGTTATTTTTGTTGTTATTGTTATTGTTGTTATAATTGTTATTATTGTTATTATTGTTATTGTTGTTATTGTTGTTATTGTTAATGTTGTTATTATTGTTATTGTTATTGTTGTTATTATTCTTATTATTATTGTTATTGTTATTATTGTTATTATTGATATTATTGTTATTATTGTTATTATTTTTATTATTGTTATTGTTATTGCTATTATTGTTATTATTGTTATTATAGTTATTATTGTTATTATTGTTGTTATTGTTATTGTTGTTATTATTCTTATTATTGTTGTTATTGTTATTATTGTTATTATTGTTATTATTGTTATTATTGTTCTTATTGCTATTATTGTTATTATTGTTATTATTGTTATTAGTGTTATTAATGTTATTAACGTTACTGTTGTTATTGTTGTTATTGTTGTTATTATTTTTAATATAGTTATTCAAGTTATTATTGTTATTGTTGTTATTGTTGTTATTATTGTTATTATTGCTATTATTATTACTATTGTTATTAATGTTATATTGTTATTATTTTTATTGTTGTTATTGTTGTTATTGTTGTTATTATTGTTATTTTTGTTATTGTTTTTATTATTGTTATTGTTGTTATTGTTTTTATTATTGTTATATTTGTTATTATTATTATTATTGTTATTAATGTTATATTGTAATTATTGTTATTGTTTTTATTGTTGTTATTATTGTTATTGTTGTTATTATTGTTGTTATTGTATTTATGGTTATTGTTGTAATTATTGTTATTGTTGTTATTGTTGTTATTATTGTTATTATTTTTATTATTATTATTAATGTTAAATTGTAATTATTGTTAATGTGGTTATTATTGTTATTGTTGTTATTGTTGTTATTGTTGTTGTTATTGTTGTTATTGTTGTTATCTTTGTTATTATTGTTATTATTGTTATTGTTGTTATTGTTGTTATTGTTGTTATTGTTGTTATTGTTGTTATTATTTTTATTATTGTTATTGTTGTTATTGTTGTTATTATTGTTATTGTTGTTATTGATGTTGTTAATGTTATTGTTGTTATTGTTGTTATTATTTTATTTTTATTGTTGTTATTATTCTTATTATTATTGTTATTGTTGTTACTGTTATTGTGGTTATTATTCTTATTATTGTTGTTATTGTTATTATTGTTATTATTATTATTGTTATTGTTGTTATTATTGTTATTGTTATTGTTATTGCTATGGTTATTATTATTATTGTTGTTATTATTGTTATTATTGTTTTTATTGTTATTATTGTTATTATTATTATTGTTAATGTTGTTATTATTGTTATTGTTATTGTTATTATTGTTATTATTGTTATTATTGTTATTATTGTTGTTATTGTTATTGTTGTTATTATTCTTATTATTATTGTTATTGTTATTATTGTTATTATTGATATTATTGTTATTATTGTTATTATTGTTATTATTGTTATTATTGTTATTGTTATTGCTATTATTGTTATTATTGTTATTATTGTTATTATTGTTCTTATTGCTATTATTGTTATTATTGTTATTAGTGTTATTAATGTTATTATCGTTATTGTTGTTATTGTTGTTAATATTGTTATTGTTGTTATTGTAGTTATTATTGTTATTATTGTTGTTATTGTTATTGTTGTTATTATTGTTATTGTTATTGTTGTTATTATTATTGTTATTATTGTTATTGCTGTTATTGTTGATATTATTGTTATTATTGTTATTATTGTCATTATATTTATTGTTATTGTTATTGTTGTTATTATTGCTATTGTTGTTATTGTTATTGTTATTGTTATTTTTATTATTGTTGTTATTGTTATTATTATTATTATTGTTTTTGTTATTGTTGTTATTATGGATATTGTTATTGTTATTATTGTTATTATTGTTGTTATTGTTATTGTTGTTATTATTCTTATTATTTTTGTTATTGTTATTATTGTTATTATTGTTATTGTTGTTATTGTTGTTATTGTTGTTATTGTTTTTATTATTGTTATTGTTGTTATTGTTGTTATTATTGTTATTATTGTTGTTATTGTTAATGTGGTAATTATTGTTATTGTTGTTATTGTTGTTATTGTTGTTATTGTTGTTATTGTTGTTGTTATTGTTGTTATTGTTGTTATCTTTGTTATTATTGTTATTGTTGTTATTATTGTTATTGTTGTTATTGTTGTTATTATTGTTATTATTGTTGTTATTGTTATTGTTGTTATTATTCTTATTATTGTTGTTATTGTTATTATTGTTATTATTGTTATTATTGTTATTATTGTTCTTATTGCTATTATTGTTATTATTGTTATTATTGTTATTAGTGTTATTAATGTTATTAACGTTACTGTTGTTATTGTTGTTATTGTTGTTATTATTTTTAATATAGTTATTGAAGTTATTATTGTTATTGTTGTTATTGTTGTTATTATTTTTAATATAGTTATTGAAGTTATTATTGTTATTGTTGTTATTATTGTTATTCTTGTTATTGTTGTTATTATTGTTATTATTGTTATTATTGTTATTGTTATTGTTATTATTGTTATTATAGTTATTATTGTTATTAATGTTATTATTGTTATTTTTGTTATTGTTGTTATTGTTGTTATTTTTGTTGTTATTGTTATTGTTGTTATTATTGTTATTATTGTTATTATTGTTATTGTTGTTATTGTTGTTATTGTTAATGTTGTTATTATTGTTATAGTTATTGTTGTTATTATTCTTATTATTATTGTTATTGTTATTATTGTTATTATTGATATTATTGTTATTATTGTTATTATTTTTATTATTGTTATTGTTATTGCTATTATTGTTATTATTGTTATTATAGTTATTATTGTTATTATTGTTGTTATTGTTATTGTTGTTATTATTCTTATTACTGTTGTTATTGTTATTATTGTTATTATTGTTATTATTATTATTATTGTTATTAATGTTATATTGTTATTATTGTTATTATTGTTATTGTTATTGTTATTATTATTATTGTTGTTATTATTGTTATTATTATTATTATTGTTATTGTTGTTATTATTGTTATTATTGTTATTATTGTTATTATTATTATTATTATAATTATTATTATTATTATTATTATTATTATTATTATTATTATCCTAATAGTTATTAATGTTTTTATTATTATTGTTATTATTATTTTTGTTGTTATTGGTGTTGTTGTTATTAATATTATTATTATAATTATTATTATTATTGTTGTTATTATTGTTATTGTTGTTATTATTTGTTATTAATGTTATTATTGTTATTATTGTTATTATTGTTATTATTGTTATTATTGTTATTATTGTTACTGCTATTGTTATTATTATTATTGTTGTTATTATTGTTATTATTGTTATTATTGTTATTATTGTTATTATTATTATTGTTATTGTTGTTATTATTGTTATTGTTATTGTTATTATTGTTATTATTGTTATTATTGTTATTATTGTTGTTATTGTTATTGTTGTTATTATTGTTATTGTTATTATTGTTATTATTGTTATTATTGTTATTATTGTTCTTATTGCTATTATTGTTATTATTGTTATTATTGTTATTAGTGTTATTAATGTTATTAACGTTACTGTTGTTATTGTTGTTATTGTTGTTATTATTTTTAATATAGTTATTGAAGTTATTATTGTTATTGTTGTTATTGTTGTTATTATTGTTATTATTGTTATTATTATTACTATTGTTATTAATGTTATATTGTTATTATTTTTATTGTTGTTATTGTTGTTATTGTTGTTATTATTGTTATTTTTGTTATTGTTTTTATTATTGTTATTGTTGTTATTGTTTTTATTATTGTTATATTTGTTATTATTATTATTATTGTTACTAATGTTATATTGTTATTATTGTTATTGTTGTTATTGTTGTTATTATTGTTATTGTTGTTATTATTGTTGTTATTGTATTTATGGTTATTGTTGTAATTATTGTTATTGTTGTTATTGTTGTTATTGTTGTTGTTATTGTTGTTAATGTTATTGTTGTTATTATTGTTATTGTTGTTATTGTTATTATTGTTATTATTGTTATTATTGTTATTGTTATTGTTATTATTGTTATTATTGTTATTATTGTTATTATTGTACTTATTGCTATTATTGTTATTATGTCATTATTGTTATTAGTGTTATTAATATTATTATCGTAATTGTTGTTATTGTTGTTATTGTTGTTATTATTTTTATTATAGTTATTGTTGTTATTATTGTTATTGTTGTTATTGTTGTTATTATTGTTATTATTGTTATTATTATTGTTATTATTATTAATGTTAAATTGTAATTATTGTTAATGTGGTTATTATTGTTATTGTTGTTATTGTTGTTATTGTTGTTGTTATTGTTGTTATCTTTGTTATTATTGTTATTATTGTTATTGTTGTTATTGTTGTTATTGTTGTTATTGTTGTTATTGTTGTTATTGTTTTTATTATTGTTATTGTTGTTATTGTTGTTATTGTTGTTATTGTTGTTATTATTGTTATTGTTGTTATTGTTGTTATTATTGTTATTGTTGTTATTATTTTATTTTTATTGTTGTTATTATTCTTATTATTATTGTTATTGTTGTTACTGTTATTGTGGTTATTATTCTTATTATTGTTGTTATTGTTATTATTGTTATTATTATTATTGTTATTGTTGTTATTATTGTTATTGTTATTGTTATTATTGTTATTATTGTTATTATTGTTATTATTGTTATTATTGTTATTGTTATTGTTATTATTGTTATTATTTTTATTATTGTTATTATTGTTCTTATTGCTATTATTGTTATTATTGTTATTATTGTTATTAGTGTTATTAATGTTATTAACGTTACTGTTGTTATTGTTGTTATTGTTGTTATTATTTTTAATATAGTTATTGAAGTTATTATTGTTATTGTTGTTATTATTGTTATTATTGTTATTGTTGTTATTATTGTTATTATTGTTATTATTGTTATTGTTATTGTTATTATTGTTATTATTGTTATTATTGTTATTAATGTTATTATTGTTATTTTTGTTATTGTTGTTATTGTTGTTATTTTTGTTGTTATTGTTATTGTTGTTATAATTGTTATTATTGTTATTATTGTTATTGTTGTTATTGTTGTTATTGTTAATGTTGTTATTATTGTTATTGTTATTGTTGTTATTATTCTTATTATTATTGTTATTGTTATTATTGTTATTATTGATATTATTGTTATTATTGTTATTATTTTTATTATTGTTATTGTTATTGCTATTATTGTTATTATTGTTATTATAGTTATTATTGTTATTATTTTTATTGTTGTTATTGTTGTTATTGTTGTTATTGTTGTTATTATTGTTATTTTTGTTATTGTTTTTATTATTGTTATTGTTGTTATTGTTTTTATTATTGTTATATTTGTTATTATTATTATTATTGTTACTAAGGTTATATTGTTATTATTGTTATTGTTGTTATTGTTGTTATTATTGTTATTGTTGTTATTATTGTTGTTATTGTATTTATGGTTATTGTTGTAATTATTGTTATTGTTGTTATTGTTGTTATTGTTGTTGTTATTGTTGTTATTGTTGTTAATGTTATTGTTGTTATTATTGTTATTGTTGTTATTGTTATTATTGTTATTATTGTTATTATTGTTATTGTTATTGTTATTATTGTTATTATTGTTATTATTGTTATTATTGTACTTATTGCTATTATTGTTATTATGTTATTATTGTTATTAGTGTTATTAATGTTATTATCGTAATTGTTGTTATTGTTGTTATTGTTGTTATTATTTTTATTATAGTTATTGTTGTTATTATTGTTATTGTTGTTATTGTTGTTATTATTGTTATTATTGTTATTATTATTGTTATTATTATTAATGTTAAATTGTAATTATTGTTAATGTGGTTATTATTGTTATTGTTGTTATTGTTGTTATTGTTGTTGTTATTGTTGTTATCTTTGTTATTATTGTTATTATTGTTATTGTTGTTATTGTTGTTATTGTTGTTATTGTTGTTATTGTTGTTATTGTTTTTATTATTGTTATTGTTGTTATTGTTGTTATTATTGTTATTGTTGTTATTGATGTTGTTAATGTTATTGTTGTTATTGTTGTTATTATTTTATTTTTATTGTTGTTATTATTCTTATTATTATTGTTATTGTTATTATTGTTATTGTTGTTATTATTGTTATTATTGTTGTTATTGTTATTGTTATTATTGTTATTGTTATTGTTATTATTGTTATTATTGTTATTATTGTTATTATTGTTATTATTGTTCTTATTGCTATAATTGTTATTATTGTTATTAGTGTTATTAATGTTATTATCGGTATTGTTGTTATTGTTGTTATTATTTTTATTATAGTTATTGTAGTTATTATTGTTATTGTTGTTATTGTTGTTATTATTGTTATTATTGTTATTATTGCAATTATTATTATTATTGTTATTAATGTTATATTGTTATTATTGTTATTATTGTTATTGTTATTGTTATTATTATTATTGTTGTTATTATTGTTATTATTATTATTATTGTTATTGTTGTTATTATTGTTATTATTGTTATTATTGATATTATTATTATTATTATTATTATTATTATTATTATTATTATTATTATTATTATTATCCTAATTGTTATTAATGTTTTTATTATTATTGTTATTATTATTTTTGTTGTTATTGGTGTTGTTGTTATTAATATTATTATTATTATTATTATTATTATTATTATTATTATTATTGTTATTATTGTTATTGTTGTTATTATTTGTAATTAATGTTATTATTGTTATTATTGTTTTTATTGTTATTATTGTTATTATTGTTATTATTGTTATTGCTATTGTTAGTATTATTATTGTTGTTATTATTGTTATTATTGTTATTATTGTTATTATTGTTATTATTATTATTGTTATTGTTGTTATTATTGTTATTGTTATTGTTATTGTTATTATTGTTATTATTGTTATTATTGTTATTATTGTTGTTATTGTTATTGTTGTTATTATTCTTATTATTGTTGTTATTGTTATTATTGTTATTATTGTTATTATTGTTATTATTGTTCTTATTGCTATTATTGTTATTATTGTTATTATTGTTATTAGTGTTATTAATGTTATTAACGTTACTGTTGTTATTGTTGTTATTGTTGTTATTATTTTTAATATAGTTATTGAAGTTATTATTGTTATTGTTGTTATTGTTGTTACTATTTTTAATATAGTTATTGAAGTTATTATTGTTATTGTTGTTATTATTGTTATTCTTGTTATTGTTGTTATTATTGTTATTATTGTTATTATTGTTATTGTTATTGTTATTATTGTTATTATAGTTATTATTGTTATTAATGTTATTATTGTTATTTTTGTTATTGTTGTTATTGTTGTTATTTTTGTTGTTATTGTTATTGTTGTTAATATTGTTATTATTGATATTATTGTTATTGTTGTTATTGTTGTTATTGTTAATGTTGTTATTATTGTTATTGTTATTGTTGTTATTATTCTTATTATTATTGTTATTGTTATTATTGTTATTATTGATATTATTGTTATTATTGTTATTATTTTTATTATTGTTATTGTTATTGCTATTATTGTTATTATTGTTATTATAGTTATTATTGTTATTATTGTTGTTATTGTTATTGTTGTTATTATTCTTATTATTGTTGTTATTGTTATTATTGTTATTATTGTTATTATTGTTATTATTGTTATTAATGTTATTAACGTTACTGTTGTTATTGTTGTTATTGTTGTTATTGTTATTGTTGTTATTATCGTTATTGTTGTTATTGTTATTATTGTTATTATTGTTATTATTATTATTATTGTTATTAATGTTATATTGTTATTATTGTTATTGTTGTTATTGTTGTTATTATTGTTATTGTTGTTATTATTGTTGTTATTGTATTTATGGTTATTGTGGTAATTATTGTTATTGTTGTTATTGTTGTTATTGTTGTTGTTATTGTTGTTATTGTTGTTATTGTTATTGTTGTTATTATTGTTATTGTTGTTATTGTTATTATTGTTATTATTGTTATTATTGTTATTGTTATTGTTATTATTGTTATTATTGTAATTATTGTTATTATTGTACTTATTGCTATTATTGTTATTATGTTATTATTGTTATTAGTGTTATTAATGTTATTATCGTAATTGTTGTTATTGTTGTTATTGTTGTTATTATTTTTATTATAGTTATTGTTGTTATTATTGTTATTGTTGTTATTGTTGTTATTATTGTTATTATTGTTATTATTATTTTTATTATTATTAATGTTAAATTGTAATTATTGTTAATGTGGTTATTATTGTCATTGTTGTTATTGTTGTTATTGTTGTTGTTATTGAAGTTATTGTTGTTATCTTTGTTATTATTGTTATTATTGTTATTGTTGTTATTGTTGTTATTGTTGTTATTGTTGTTATTGTTGTTATTGTTTTTATTATTGTTATTGTTGTTATTGTTGTTATTATTGTTATTGTTGTTATTGATGTTGTTAATGTTATTGTTGTTATTGTTGTTATTATTTTATTTTTATTGTTGTTATTATTCTTATTATTATTGTTATTGTTATTATTGTTATTGTTGTTATTATTGTTATTATTGTTGTTATTGTTATTATTGTTGTTATTGTTATTATTGTTATTGTTGTTATTGTTGTCATTGTTGTTAATGTTGATATTATTGTTATTGTTATTATTGTTGTTATCTTTGTTATTATTGTTATTATTGTTATTGTTGTTATTGTTGTTATTGTTGTTATTGTTGTTATTGTTGTTATTGTTGTTATTGTTTTTATTATTGTTATTGTTGTTTTTGTTGTTATTATTGTTATTGTTGTTATTATTTTATTTTTATTGTTGTTATTATTCTTATTATTATTGTTATTGTTGTTACTGTTATTGTGGTTATTATTCTTATTATTGTTGTTATTGTTATTATTGTTATTATTATTATTGTTATTGTTGTTATTATTGTTATTGTTATTGTTATTATTGTTATTATTGTTATTATTGTTATTATTGTTATTATTGTTATTGTTATTGTTATTATTGTTATTATTTTTATTATTGTTATTATTGTTCTTATTGCTATTATTGTTATTATTGTTATTATTGTTATTAGTGTTATTAATGTTATTAACGTTACTGTTGTTATTGTTGTTATTGTTGTTACTATTTTTAATATAGTTATTGAAGTTATTATTGTTATTGTTGTTATTATTGTTATTCTTGTTATTGTTGTTATTATTGTTATTATTGTTATTATTGTTATTGTTATTGTTATTATTGTTATTATTGTTATTATTGTTATTAATGTTATTATTGTTGTTTTTGTTATTGTTGTTATTGTTGTTATTTTTGTTGTTATTGTTATTGTTGTTATTATTGTTATTATTGTTATTATTGTTATTGTTGTTATTGTTGTTATTGTTAATGTTGTTATTATTGTTATTGTTATTGTTATTGTTATTATTATTATTGTTGTTATTATTGTTATTATTATTATTATTGTTATTGTTGTTATTATTGTTATTATTGTTATTATTGTTATTATTATTATTATTATAATTATTATTATTATTATTATTATTATTATTATTATTATTATTATTATCCTAATTGTTATTAATGTTTTTATTATTATTGTTATTATTATTTTTGTTGTTATTGGTGTTGTTGTTATTAATATTATTATTATAATTATTATTATTATTGTTGTTATTATTGTTATTGTTGTTATTATTTGTTATTAATGTTATTATTGTTATTATTGTTATTATTGTTATTATTGTTACTGCTATTGTTATTATTATTATTGTTGTTATTATTGTTATTATTGTTATTATTGTTATTATTGTTATTATTATTATTGTTATTGTTGTTATTATTGTTATTGTTATTGTTATTATTGTTATTATTGTTATTATTGTTATTATTGTTGTTATTGTTATTGTTGTTACTATTGTTATTGTTATTATTGTTATTATTGTTATTATTGTTATTATTGTTCTTATTGCTATTATTGTTATTATTGTTATTATTGTTATTAGTGTTATTAATGTTATTAACGTTACTGTTGTTATTGTTGTTATTGTTGTTATTATTTTTAATATAGTTATTGTTGTTATTGTTGTTATTATTGTTATTATTGTTATTATTATTACTATTGTTATTAATGTTATATTGTTATTATTTTTATTGTTGTTATTGTTGTTATTGTTGTTATTGTTGTTATTATTGTTATTTTTGTTATTGTTTTTATTATTGTTATTGTTGTTATTGTTTTTATTATAGTTATATTTGTTATTATTATTATTATTGTTATTAATGTTATATTGTTATTATTGTTATTGCTGTTATTGTTGTTATTATTGTTATTGTTGTTATTATTGTTGTTATTGTATTTATGGTTATTGTGGTAATTATTGTTATTTTTGTTATTGTTGTTATTGTTGTTGTTATTGTTGTTATTGTTGTTATTGTTATTGTTGTTATTATTGTTATTGTTGTTATTGTTATTATTGTTATTATTGTTATTATTGTTATTGTTATTGTTATTATTGTTATTATTGTTATTATTGTTATTATTGTACTTATTGCTATTATTGTTATTATGTTATTATTGTTATTAGTGTTATTAATGTTATTATCGTAATTGTTGTTATTGTTGTTATTGTAGTTATTATTTTTATTATAGTTATTGTTGTTATTATTGTTATTGTTGTTATTGTTGTTATTATTGTTATTATTGTTATTATTATTGTTATTATTATTAATGTTAAATTGTAATTATTGTTAATGTGGTTATTATTGTCATTGTTGTTATTGTTGTTATTGTTGTTGTTATTGAAGTTATTGTTGTTATCTTTGTTATTATTGTTATTATTGTTATTGTTGTTATTGTTGTTATTGTTGTTATTGTTGTTATTGTTGTTATTGTTTTTATTATTGTTATTGTTGTTATTGTTGTTATTATTGTTATTGTTGTTATTGATGTTGTTAATGTTATTGTTGTTATTGTTGTTATTATTTTATTTTTATTGTTGTTATTATTCTTATTATTATTGTTATTGTTATTATTGTTATTGTTGTTATTATTGTTATTATTGTTGTTATTGTTATTATTGTTGTTATTGTTATTATTGTTATTGTTGTTATTGTTGTCATTGTTGTTAATGTTGATATTATTGTTATTGTTATTATTGTTGTTATCTTTGTTATTATTGTTATTATTTTTATTGTTGTTATTGTTGTTATTGTTGTTATTGTTGTTATTGTTGTTATTGTTGTTATTGTTTTTATTATTGTTATTGTTGTTCTTGTTGTTATTATTGTTATTGTTGTTATTATTTTATTTTTATTGTTGTTATTATTCTTATTATTATTGTTATTGTTGTTACTGTTATTGTGGTTATTATTCTTATTATTGTTGTTATTGTTATTATTGTTATTATTATTATTGTTATTGTTGTTATTATTGTTATTGTTATTGTTATTATTGTTATTATTGTTATTATTGTTATTATTGTTATTATTGTTATTGTTATTGTTATTATTGTTATTATTTTTATTATTGTTATTATTGTTCTTATTGCTATTATTGTTATTATTGTTATTATTGTTATTAGTGTTATTAATGTTATTAACGTTACTGTTGTTATTGTTGTTATTGTTGTTATTATTTTTAATATAGTTATTGAAGTTATTATTGTTATTGTTGTTATTATTGTTATTCTTGTTATTGTTGTTATTATTGTTATTATTGTTATTATTGTTATTGTTATTGTTATTATTGTTATTATTGTTATTATTGTTATTAATGTTATTATTGTTATTTTTGTTATTGTTGTTATTGTTGTTATTTTTGTTGTTATTGTTATTGTTGTTATAATTGTTATTATTGTTATTATTGTTATTGTTGTTATTGTTGTTATTGTTAATGTTGTTATTATTGTTATTGTTATTGTTGTTATTATTCTTATTATTATTGTTATTGTTATTATTGTTATTATTGATATTATTGTTATTATTGTTATTATTTTTATTATTGTTATTGTTATTGCTATTATTGTTATTATTGTTATTATAGTTATTATTGTTATTATTGTTGTTATTGTTATTGTTGTTATTATTCTTATTATTGTTGTTATTGTTATTATTGTTATTATTGTTATTATTGTTATTATTGTTCTTATTGCTATTATTGTTATTATTGTTATTATTGTTATTAGTGTTATTAATGTTATTAACGTTACTGTTGTTATTGTTGTTATTGTTGTTATTATTTTTAATATAGTTATTCAAGTTATTATTGTTATTGTTGTTATTGTTGTTATTATTGTTATTATTGCTATGATTATTACTATTGTTATTAATGTTATATTGTTATTATTTTTATTGTTGTTATTGTTGTTATTGTTGTTATTATTGTTATTTTTGTTATTGTTTTTATTATTGTTATTGTTGTTATTGTTTTTATTATTGTTATATTTGTTATTATTATTATTATTGTTATTAATGTTATATTGTAATTATTGTTATTGTTTTTATTGTTGTTATTGTTAATGTTGTTATTATTGTTATTGTTATTGTTATTGTTATTATTATTATTGTTGTTATTATTGTTATTATTATTATTATTGTTATTGTTGTTATTATTGTTATTATTGTTATTATTGTTATTATTATTATTATTATAATTATTATTATTATTATTATTATTATTATTATTATTATCCTAATTGTTATTAATGTTTTTATTATTATTGTTATTATTATTTTTGTTGTTATTGGTGTTGTTGTTATTAATATTATTATTATAATTATTATTATTATTGTTGTTATTATTGTTATTGTTGTTATTATTTGTTATTAATGTTATTATTGTTATTATTGTTATTATTGTTATTATTGTTATTATTGTTATTATTGTTACTGCTATTGTTATTATTATTATTGTTGTTATTATTGTTATTATTGTTATTATTGTTATTATTGTTATTATTATTATTGTTATTGTTGTTATTATTGTTATTGTTATTGTTATTATTGTTATTATTGTTATTATTGTTATTATTGTTGTTATTGTTATTGTTGTTATTATTGTTATTGTTATTATTGTTATTATTGTTATTATTGTTATTATTGTTCTTATTGCTATTATTGTTATTATTGTTATTATTGTTATTAGTGTTATTAATGTTATTAACGTTACTGTTGTTATTGTTGTTATTGTTGTTATTATTTTTAATATAGTTATTGAAGTTATTATTGTTATTGTTGTTATTGTTGTTATTATTGTTATTATTGTTATTATTATTACTATTGTTATTAATGTTATATTGTTATTATTTTTATTGTTGTTATTGTTGTTATTGTTGTTATTGTTGTTATTATTGTTATTTTTGTTATTGTTTTTATTATTGTTATTGTTGTTATTGTTTTTATTATTGTTATATTTGTTATTATTATTATTATTGTTAATAATGTTATATTGTTATTATTGTTATTGTTGTTATTGTTGTTATTATTGTTATTGTTGTTATTATTGTTGTTATTGTATTTATGGTTATTGTGGTAATTATTGTTATTGTTGTTATTGTTGTTATTGTTGTTGTTATTGTTGTTATTGTTGTTATTGTTATTGTTGTTATTATTGTTATTGTTGTTATTGTTATTATTGTTATTATTGTTATTATTGTTATTGTTATTGTTATTATTGTTATTATTGTTATTATTGTTATTATTGTACTTATTGCTATTATTGTTATTATGTTATTATTGTTATTAGTGTTATTAATGTTATTATCGTAATTGTTGTTATTGTTGTTATTGTAGTTATTATTTTTATTATAGTTATTGTTGTTATTATTGTTATTGTTGTTATTGTTGTTATTATTGTTATTATTGTTATTATTATTGTTATTATTATTAATGTTAAATTGTAATTATTGTTAATGTGGTTATTATTGTCATTGTTGTTATTGTTGTTATTGTTGTTGTTATTGAAGTTATTGTTGTTATCTTTGTTATTGTTGTTATTATTGTTATTGTTGTTATTGTTGTTATTGTTGTTATTGTTGTTATTGTTGTTATTGTTTTTATTATTGTTATTGTTGTTATTGTTGTTATTATTGTTATTGTTCTTATTGATGTTGTTAATGTTATTGTTGTTATTGTTGTTATTATTTTATTTTTATTGTTGTTATTATTCTTATTATTATTGTTATTGTTATTATTGTTATTGTTGTTATTATTGTTATTATTGTTGTTATTGTTATTATTGTTGTTATTGTTATTATTGTTATTGTTGTTATTGTTGTCATTGTTGTTAAAGTTGATATTATTGTTATTGTTATTATTGTTGTTATCTTTGTTATTATTATTATTATTTTTATTGTTGTTATTGTTGTTATTGTTGTTATTGTTGTTATTGTTGTTATTGTTGTTATTGTTTTTATTATTGTTATTGTTGTTCTTGTTGTTATTATTGTTATTGTTGTTATTATTTTATTTTTATTGTTGTTATTATTCTTATTATTATTGTTATTGTTGTTACTGTTATTGTGGTTATTATTCTTATTATTGTTGTTATTGTTATTATTGTTATTATTATTATTGTTATTGTTGTTATTATTGTTATTGTTATTGTTATTATTGTTATTATTGTTATTATTGTTATTATTGTTATTATTGTTATTGTTATTGTTATTATTGTTATTATTTTTATTATTGTTATTATTGTTCTTATTGCTATTATTGTTATTATTGTTATTATTGTTATTAGTGTTATTAATGTTATTAACGTTACTGTTGTTATTGTTGTTATTGTTGTTATTATTTTTAATATAGTTATTGAAGTTATTATTGTTATTGTTGTTATTATTGTTATTCTTGTTATTGTTGTTATTATTGTTATTATTGTTATTATTGTTATTGTTATTGTTATTATTGTTATTATTGTTATTATTGTTATTAATGTTATTATTGTTATTTTTGTTATTGTTGTTATTGTTGTTATTTTTGTTGTTATTGTTATTGTTGTTATAATTGTTATTATTGTTATTATTGTTATTGTTGTTATTGTTGTTATTGTTAATGTTGTTATTATTGTTATTGTTATTGTTGTTATTATTCTTATTATTATTGTTATTGTTATTATTGTTATTATTGATATTATTGTTATTATTGTTATTATTTTTATTATTGTTATTGTTATTGCTATTATTGTTATTATTGTTATTATAGTTATTATTGTTATTATTGTTGTTATTGTTATTGTTGTTATTATTCTTATTATTGTTGTTATTGTTATTATTGTTATTATTGTTATTATTGTTATTATTGTTCTTATTGCTATTATTGTTATTATTGTTATTATTGTTATTAGTGTTATTAATGTTATTAACGTTACTGTTGTTATTGTTGTTATTGTTGTTATTATTTTTAATATAGTTATTCAAGTTATTATTGTTATTGTTGTTATTGTTGTTATTATTGTTATTATTGCTATTATTATTACTATTGTTATTAATGTTATATTGTTATTATTTTTATTGTTGTTATTGTTGTTATTGTTGTTATTATTGTTATTTTTGTTATTGTTTTTATTATTGTTATTGTTGTTATTGTTTTTATTATTGTTATATTTGTTATTATTATTATTATTGTTATTAATGTTATATTGTAATTATTGTTATTGTTTTTATTGTTGTTATTATTGTTATTGTTGTTATTATTGTTGTTATTGTATTTATGGTTATTGTTGTAATTATTGTTATTGTTGTTATTGTTGTTATTATTGTTATTATTATTATTATTATTATTAATGTTAAATTGTAATTATTGTTAATGTGGTTATTATTGTTATTGTTGTTATTGTTGTTATTGTTGTTGTTATTGTTGTTATTGTTGTTATCTTTGTTATTATTGTTATTATTGTTATTGTTGTTATTGTTGTTATTGTTGTTATTATTTTTATTATTGTTATTGTTGTTATTGTTGTTATTATTGTTATTGTTGTTATTGATGTTGTTAATGTTATTGTTGTTATTGTTGTTATTATTTTATTTTTATTGTTGTTATTATTCTTATTATTATTGTTATTGTTGTTACTGTTATTGTGGTTATTATTCTTATTATTGTTGTTATTGTTATTATTGTTATTATTATTATTGTTATTGTTGTTATTATTGTTATTGTTATTGTTATTGCTATGGTTATTATTATTATTGTTGTTATTATTGTTATTATTGTTTTTATTGTTATTATTGTTATTATTATTATTGTTAATGTTGTTATTATTGTTATTGTTATTGTTATTATTGTTATTATTGTTATTATTGTTATTATTGTTGTTATTGTTATTGTTGTTATTATTCTTATTATTATTGTTATTGTTATTATTGTTATTATTGATATTATTGTTATTATTGTTATTATTGTTATTATTGTTATTATTGTTATTGTTATTGCTATTATTGTTATTATTGTTATTATTGTTATTATTGTTCTTATTGCTATTATTGTTATTATTGTTATTAGTGTTATTAATGTTATTATCGTTATTGTTGTTATTGTTGTTAATATTGTTATTGTTGTTATTGTAGTTATTATTGTTATTTTTGTTGTTATTGTTATTGTTGTTATTATTGTTATTGTTATTGTTGTTATTATTATTGTTATTATTGTTATTGCTGTTATTGTTGATATTATTGTTATTATTGTTATTATTGTCATTATATTTATTGTTATTGTTATTGTTGTTATTATTGCTATTGTTGTTATTGTTATTGTTATTGTTATTTTTATTATTGTTGTTATTGTTATTATTATTATTATTGTTTTTGTTATTGTTGTTATTATGGATATTGTTATTGTTATTATTGTTATTATTGTTGTTATTGTTATTGTTGTTATTTTTCTTATTATTTTTGTTATTGTTATTATTGTTATTATTGTTATTGTTGTTATTGTTGTTATTGTTGTTATTGTTTTTATTATTGTTATTGTTGTTATTGTTGTTATTATTGTTATTATTGTTGTTATTGTTAATGTGGTAATTATTGTTATTGTTGTTATTGTTGTTATTGTTGTTATTGTTGTTATTGTTGTTGTTATTGTTGTTATTGTTGTTATCTTTGTTATTATTGTTATTGTTGTTATTATTGTTATTGTTGTTATTGTTGTTATTATTGTTATTATTGTTGTTATTGTTATTGTTGTTATTATTCTTATTATTGTTGTTATTGTTATTATTGTTATTATTGTTATTATTGTTATTATTGTTCTTATTGCTATTATTGTTATTATTGTTATTATTGTTATTAGTGTTATTAATGTTATTAACGTTACTGTTGTTATTGTTGTTATTGTTGTTATTATTTTTAATATAGTTATTGAAGTTATTATTGTTATTGTTGTTATTGTTGTTATTATTTTTAATATAGTTATTGAAGTTATTATTGTTATTGTAGTTATTATTGTTATTCTTGTTATTGTTGTTATTATTGTTATTATTGTTATTATTGTTATTGTTATTGTTATTATTGTTATTATAGTTATTATTGTTATTAATGTTATTATTGTTATTTTTGTTATTGTTGTTATTGTTGTTATTTTTGTTGTTATTGTTATTGTTGTTATTATTGTTATTATTGTTATTATTGTTATTGTTGTTATTGTTGTTATTGTTAATGTTGTTATTATTGTTATAGTTATTGTTGTTATTATTCTTATTATTATTGTTATTGTTATTATTGTTATTATTGATATTATTGTTATTATTGTTATTATTTTTATTATTGTTATTGTTATTGCTATTATTGTTATTATTGTTATTATAGTTATTATTGTTATTATTGTTGATATTGTTATTGTTGTTATTATTCTTATTACTGTTGTTATTGTTATTATTGTTATTATTGTTATTATTATTATTATTGTTATTAATGTTATATTGTTATTATTGTTATTATTGTTATTGTTATTGTTATTATTATTATTGTTGTTATTATTGTTATTATTATTATTATTGTTATTGTTGTTATTATTGTTATTATTGTTATTATTGTTATTATTATTATTATTATAATTATTATTATTATTATTATTATTATTATTATTATTATTATCCTAATAGTTATTAATGTTTTTATTATTATTGTTATTATTATTTTTGTTGTTATTGGTGTTGTTGTTATTAATATTATTATTATAATTATTATTATTATTGTTGTTATTATTGTTATTGTTGTTATTATTTGTTATTAATGTTATTATTGTTATTATTGTTATTATTGTTATTATTGTTATTATTGTTATTATTGTTACTGCTATTGTTATTATTATTATTGTTGTTATTATTGTTATTATTGTTATTATTGTTATTATTGTTATTATTATTATTGTTATTGTTGTTATTATTGTTATTGTTATTGTTATTATTGTTATTATTGTTATTATTGTTATTATTGTTGTTATTGTTATTGTTGTTATTATTGTTATTGTTATTATTGTTATTATTGTTATTATTGTTATTATTGTTCTTATTGCTATTATTGTTATTATTGTTATTATTGTTATTAGTGTTATTAATGTTATTAACGTTACTGTTGTTATTGTTGTTATTGTTGTTATTATTTTTAATATAGTTATTGAAGTTATTATTGTTATTGTTGTTATTGTTGTTATTATTGTTATTATTGTTATTATTATTACTATTGTTATTAATGTTATATTGTTATTATTTTTATTGTTGTTATTGTTGTTATTGTTGTTATTGTTGTTATTATTGTTATTTTTGTTATTGTTTTTATTATTGTTATTGTTGTTATTGTTTTTATTATTGTTATATTTGTTATTATTATTATTATTGTTACTAATGTTATATTGTTATTATTGTTATTGTTGTTATTGTTGTTATTATTGTTATTGTTGTTATTATTGTTGTTATTGTATTTATGGTTATTGTTGTAATTATTGTTATTGTTGTTATTGTTGTTATTGTATTTATGGTTATTGTTGTAATTATTGTTATTGTTGTTATTGTTGTTATTGTTATTATTGTTATTATTGTTATTATTGTTATTGTTATTGTTATTATTGGTATTATTGTTATTATTGTTATTATTGTACTTATTGCTATTATTGTTATTATGTCATTATTGTTATTAGTGTTATTAATGTTATTATCGTAATTGTTGTTATTGTTGTTATTGTTGTTATTATTTTTATTATAGTTATTGTTGTTATTATTGTTATTGTTGTTATTGTTGTTATTATTGTTATTATTGTTATTATTATTGTTATTATTATTAATGTTAAATTGTAATTATTGTTAATGTGGTTATTATTGTTATTGTTGTTATTGTTGTTATTGTTGTTGTTATTGTTGTTATCTTTGTTATTATTGTTATTATTGTTATTGTTGTTATTGTTGTTATTGTTGTTATTGTTGTTATTGTTGTTATTGTTTTTATTATTGTTATTGTTGTTATTGTTTTTATTGTTGTTATTGTTTTTATTATTGTTATTGTTGTTCTTGTTGTTATTATTGTTATTGTTGTTATTATTTTATTTTTATTGTTGTTATTATTCTTATTATTATTGTTATTGTTGTTACTGTTATTGTGGTTATTATTCTTATTATTGTTGTTATTGTTATTATTGTTATTATTATTATTGTTATTGTTGTTATTATTGTTATTGTTATTGTTATTATTGTTATTATTGTTATTATTGTTATTATTGTTATTATTGTTATTGTTATTGTTATTATTGTTATTATTTTTATTATTGTTATTATTGTTCTTATTGCTATTATTGTTATTATTGTTATTATTGTTATTAGTGTTATTAATGTTATTAACGATACTGTTGTTATTGTTGTTATTGTTGTTATTATTTTTAATATAGTTATTGAAGTTATTATTGTTATTGTTGTTATTATTGTTATTCTTGTTATTGTTGTTATTATTGTTATTATTGTTATTATTGTTATTGTTATTGTTATTATTGTTATTATTGTTATTATTGTTATTAATGTTATTATTGTTATTTTTGTTATTGTTGTTATTGTTGTTATTTTTGTTGTTATTGTTATTGTTGTTATAATTGTTATTATTGTTATTATTGTTATTGTTGTTATTGTTGTTATTGTTAATGTTGTTATTATTGTTATTGTTATTGTTGTTATTATTCTTATTATTATTGTTATTGTTATTATTGTTATTATTGATATTATTGTTATTATTGTTATTATTTTTATTATTGTTATTGTTATTGCTATTATTGTTATTATTGTTATTATAGTTATTATTGTTATTATTTTTATTGTTGTTATTGTTGTTATTGTTGTTATTGTTGTTATTATTGTTATTTTTGTTATTGTTTTTATTATTGTTATTGTTGTTATTGTTTTTATTATTGTTATATTTGTTATTATTATTATTATTGTTACTAATGTTATATTGTTATTATTGTTATTGTTGTTATTGTTGTTATTATTGTTATTGTTGTTATTATTGTTGTTATTGTATTTATGGTTATTGTTGTAATTATTGTTATTGTTGTTATTGTTGTTATTGTTGTTGTTATTGTTGTTATTGTTGTTAATGTTATTGTTGTTATTATTGTTATTGTTGTTATTGTTATTATTGTTATTATTGTTATTATTGTTATTGTTATTGTTATTATTGTTATTATTGTTATTATTGTTATTATTGTACTTATTGCTATTATTGTTATTATGTTATTATTGTTATTAGTGTTATTAATGTTATTATCGTAATTGTTGTTATTGTTGTTATTGTTGTTATTATTTTTATTATAGTTATTGTTGTTATTATTGTTATTGTTGTTATTGTTGTTATTATTGTTATTATTGTTATTATTATTGTTATTATTATTAATGTTAAATTGTAATTATTGTTAATGTGGTTATTATTGTTATTGTTGTTATTGTTGTTATTGTTGTTGTTATTGTTGTTATCTTTGTTATTTTTGTTATTATTGTTATTGTTGTTATTGTTGTTATTGTTGTTATTGTTGTTATTGTTGTTATTGTTTTTATTATTGTTATTGTTGTTATTGTTGTTATTATTGTTATTGTTGTTATTGATGTTGTTAATGTTATTGTTGTTATTGTTGTTATTATTTTATTTTTATTGTTGTTATTATTCTTATTATTATTGTTATTGTTATTATTGTTATTGTTGTTATTATTGTTATTATTGTTGTTATTGTTATTGTTATTATTGTTATTGTTATTGTTATTATTGTTATTATTGTTATTATTGTTATTATTGTTATTATTGTTCTTATTGCTATAATTGTTATTATTGTTATTAGTGTTATTAATGTTATTATCGGTATTGTTGTTATTGTTGTTATTATTTTTATTATAGTTATTGTAGTTATTATTGTTATTGTTGTTATTGTTGTTATTATTGTTATTATTGTTATTATTGCAATTATTATTATTATTGTTATTAATGTTATATTGTTATTATTGTTATTATTGTTATTGTTATTGTTATTATTATTATTGTTGTTATTATTGTTATTATTATTATTATTGTTATTGTTGTTATTATTGTTATTATTGTTATTATTGATATTATTATTATTATTATTATTATTATTATTATTATTATTATTATTATTATTATTATTATCCTAATTGTTATTAATGTTTTTATTATTATTGTTATTATTATTTTTGTTGTTATTGGTGTTGTTGTTATTAATATTATTATTATTATTATTATTATTATTATTATTGTTATTATTGTTATTGTTGTTATTATTTGTAATTAATGTTATTATTGTTATTATTGTTTTTATTGTTATTATTGTTATTATTGTTATTATTGTTATTGCTATTGTTAGTATTATTATTGTTGTTATTATTGTTATTATTGTTATTATTGTTATTATTGTTATTATTATTATTGTTATTGTTGTTATTATTGTTATTGTTATTGTTATTATTGTTATTATTGTTATTATTGTTATTATTGTTGTTATTGTTATTGTTGTTATTTTTCTTATTATTGTTGTTATTGTTATTATTGTTATTATTGTTATTATTGTTATTATTGTTCTTATTGCTATTATTGTTATTATTGTTATTATTGTTATTAGTGTTATTAATGTTATTAACGTTACTGTTGTTATTGTTGTTATTGTTGTTATTATTTTTAATATAGTTATTGAAGTTATTATTGTTATTGTTGTTATTGTTGTTACTATTTTTAATATAGTTATTGAAGTTATTATTGTTATTGTTGTTATTATTGTTATTCTTGTTATTGTTGTTATTATTGTTATTATTGCTATTATTGTTATTGTTATTGTTATTATTGTTATTATAGTTATTATTGTTATTAATGTTATTATTGTTATTTTTGTTATTGTTGTTATTGTTGTTATTTTTGTTGTTATTGTTATTGTTGTTAATATTGTTATTATTGATATTATTGTTATTGTTGTTATTGTTGTTATTGTTAATGTTGTTATTATTGTTATTGTTATTGTTGTTATTATTCTTATTATTATTGTTATTGTTATTATTGTTATTATTGATATTATTGTTATTATTGTTATTATTTTTATTATTGTTATTGTTATTGCTATTATTGTTATTATTGTTATTATAGTTATTATTGTTATTATTGTTGTTATTGTTATTGTTGTTATTATTCTTATTATTGTTGTTATTGTTATTATTGTTATTATTGTTATTATTGTTATTATTGTTATTAATGTTATTAACGTTACTGTTGTTATTGTTGTTATTGTTGTTATTGTTATTGTTGTTATTATCGTTATTGTTGTTATTGTTATTATTGTTATTATTGTTATTATTATTATTATTGTTATTAATGTTATATTGTTATTATTGTTATTGTTGTTATTGTTGTTATTATTGTTATTGTTGTTATTATTGTTGTTATTGTATTTATGGTTATTGTGGTAATTATTGTTATTGTTGTTATTGTTGTTATTGTTGTTGTTATTGTTGTTATTGTTGTTATTGTTATTGTTGTTATTATTGTTATTGTTGTTATTGTTATTATTGTTATTATTGTTATTATTGTTATTGTTATTGTTATTATTGTTATTGTTGTTATTGTTGTTATTGTTGTTATTGTTGTTATTGTTGTTATTGTTGTTATTGTTTTTATTATTGTTATTGTTGTTTTTGTTGTTATTATTGTTATTGTTGTTATTATTTTATTTTTATTGTTGTTATTATTCTTATTATTATTGTTATTGTTGTTACTGTTATTGTGGTTATTATTCTTATTATTGTTGTTATTGTTATTATTGTTATTATTATTATTGTTATTGTTGTTATTATTGTTATTGTTATTGTTATTATTGTTATTATTGTTATTATTGTTATTATTGTTATTATTGTTATTGTTATTGTTATTATTGTTATTATTTTTATTATTGTTATTATTGTTCTTATTGCTATTATTGTTATTATTGTTATTATTGTTATTAGTGTTATTAATGTTATTAACGTTACTGTTGTTATTGTTGTTATTGTTGTTACTATTTTTAATATAGTTATTGAAGTTATTATTGTTATTGTTGTTATTATTGTTATTCTTGTTATTGTTGTTATTATTGTTATTATTGTTATTATTGTTATTGTTATTGTTATTATTGTTATTATTGTTATTATTGTTATTAATGTTATTATTGTTGTTTTTGTTATTGTTGTTATTGTTGTTATTTTTGTTGTTATTGTTATTGTTGTTATTATTGTTATTATTGTTATTATTGTTATTGTTGTTATTGTTGTTATTGTTAATGTTGTTATTATTGTTATTGTTATTGTTATTGTTATTATTATTATTGTTGTTATTATTGTTATTATTATTATTATTGTTATTGTTGTTATTATTGTTATTATTGTTATTATTGTTATTATTATTATTATTATAATTATTATTATTATTATTATTATTATTATTATTATTATTATTATTATTATCCTAATTGTTATTAATGTTTTTATTATTATTGTTATTATTATTTTTGTTGTTATTGGTGTTGTTGTTATTAATATTATTATTATAATTATTATTATTATTGTTGTTATTATTGTTATTGTTGTTATTATTTGTTATTAATGTTATTATTGTTATTATTGTTATTATTGTTATTATTGTTATTATTGTTATTATTGTTACTGCTATTGTTATTATTATTATTGTTGTTATTATTGTTATTATTGTTATTATTGTTATTATTGTTATTATTATTATTGTTATTGTTGTTATTATTGTTATTGTTATTGTTATTATTGTTATTATTGTTATTATTGTTATTATTGTTGTTATTGTTATTGTTGTTATTATTGTTATTGTTATTATTGTTATTATTGTTATTATTGTTATTATTGTTCTTATTGCTATTATTGTTATTATTGTTATTATTGTTATTAGTGTTATTAATGTTATTAACGTTACTGTTGTTATTGTTGTTATTGTTGTTATTATTTTTAATATAGTTATTGTTGTTACTGTTGTTATTATTGTTATTATTGTTATTATTATTACTATTGTTATTAATGTTATATTGTTATTATTTTTATTGTTGTTATTGTTGTTATTGTTGTTATTGTTGTTATTATTGTTATTTTTGTTATTGTTTTTATTATTGTTATTGTTGTTATTGTTTTTATTATAGTTATATTTGTTATTATTATTATTATTGTTATTAATGTTATATTGTTATTATTGTTATTGCTGTTATTGTTGTTATTATTGTTATTGTTGTTATTATTGTTGTTATTGTATTTATGGTTATTGTGGTAATTATTGTTATTGTTGTTATTGTTGTTATTGTTGTTGTTATTGTTGTTATTGTTGTTATTGTTATTGTTGTTATTATTGTTATTGTTGTTATTGTTATTATTGTTATTATTGTTATTATTGTTATTGTTATTGTTATTATTGTTATTATTGTTATTATTGTTATTATTGTACTTATTGCTATTATTGTTATTATGTTATTATTGTTATTAGTGTTATTAATGTTATTATCGTAATTGTTGTTATTGTTGTTATTGTAGTTATTATTTTTATTATAGTTATTGTTGTTATTATTGTTATTGTTGTTATTGTTGTTATTATTGTTATTATTGTTATTATTATTGTTATTATTATTAATGTTAAATTGTAATTATTGTTAATGTGGTTATTATTGTCATTGTTGTTATTGTTGTTATTGTTGTTGTTATTGAAGTTATTGTTGTTATCTTTGTTATTATTGTTATTATTGTTATTGTTGTTATTGTTGTTATTGTTGTTATTGTTGTTATTGTTGTTATTGTTTTTATTATTGTTATTGTTGTTATTGTTGTTATTATTGTTATTGTTGTTATTGATGTTGTTAATGTTATTGTTGTTATTGTTGTTATTATTTTATTTTTATTGTTGTTATTATTCTTATTATTATTGTTATTGTTATTATTGTTATTGTTGTTATTATTGTTATTATTGTTGTTATTGTTATTATTGTTGTTATTGTTATTATTGTTATTGTTGTTATTGTTGTCATTGTTGTTAATGTTGATATTATTGTTATTGTTATTATTGTTGTTATCTTTGTTATTATTGTTATTATTTTTATTGTTGTTATTGTTGTTATTGTTGTTATTGTTGTTATTGTTGTTATTGTTGTTATTGTTTTTATTATTGTTATTGTTGTTCTTGTTGTTATTATTGTTATTGTTGTTATTATTTTATTTTTATTGTTGTTATTATTCTTATTATTATTGTTATTGTTGTTACTGTTATTGTGGTTATTATTCTTATTATTGTTGTTATTGTTATTATTGTTATTATTATTATTGTTATTGTTGTTATTATTGTTATTGTTATTGTTATTATTGTTATTATTGTTATTATTGTTATTATTGTTATTATTGTTATTGTTATTGTTATTATTGTTATTATTTTTATTATTGTTATTATTGTTCTTATTGCTATTATTGTTATTATTGTTATTATTGTTATTAGTGTTATTAATGTTATTAACGTTACTGTTGTTATTGTTGTTATTGTTGTTATTATTTTTAATATAGTTATTGAAGTTATTATTGTTATTGTTGTTATTATTGTTATTCTTGTTATTGTTGTTATTATTGTTATTATTGTTATTATTGTTATTGTTATTGTTATTATTGTTATTATTGTTATTATTGTTATTAATGTTATTATTGTTATTTTTGTTATTGTTGTTATTGTTGTTATTTTTGTTGTTATTGTTATTGTTGTTATAATTGTTATTATTGTTATTATTGTTATTGTTGTTATTGTTGTTATTGTTAATGTTGTTATTATTGTTATTGTTATTGTTGTTATTATTCTTATTATTATTGTTATTGTTATTATTGTTATTATTGATATTATTGTTATTATTGTTATTATTTTTATTATTGTTATTGTTATTATTGTTATTGTTGTTATTATTGTTATTGTTATTGTTATTATTGTTATTATTGTTATTATTGTTATTATTGTTGTTATTGTTATTGTTGTTATTATTGTTATTGTTATTATTGTTATTATTGTTATTATTGTTATTATTGTTCTTATTGCTATTATTGTTATTATTGTTATTATTGTTATTAGTGTTATTAATGTTATTAACGTTACTGTTGTTATTGTTGTTATTGTTGTTATTATTTTTAATATAGTTATTGAAGTTATTATTGTTATTGTTGTTATTGTTGTTATTATTGTTATTATTGTTATTATTATTACTATTGTTATTAATGTTATATTGTTATTATTTTTATTGTTGTTATTGTTGTTATTGTTGTTATTGTTGTTATTATTGTTATTTTTGTTATTGTTTTTATTATTGTTATTGTTGTTATTGTTTTTATTATTGTTATATTTGTTATTATTATTATTATTGTTACTAATGTTATATTGTTATTATTGTTATTGTTGTTATTGTTGTTATTATTGTTATTGTTGTTATTATTGTTGTTATTGTATTTATGGTTATTGTTGTAATTATTGTTATTGTTGTTATTGTTGTTATTGTTGTTGTTATTGTTGTTAATGTTATTGTTGTTATTATTGTTATTGTTGTTATTGTTATTATTGTTATTATTGTTATTATTGTTATTATTGTTATTGTTATTGTTATTATTGTTATTATTGTTATTATTGTTATTATTGTACTTATTGCTATTATTGTTATTATGTCATTATTGTTATTAGTGTTATTAATGTTATTATCGTAATTGTTGTTATTGTTGTTATTGTTGTTATTATTTTTATTATAGTTATTGTTGTTATTATTGTTATTGTTGTTATTGTTGTTATTATTGTTATTATTGTTATTATTATTGTTATTATTATTAATGTTAAATTGTAATTATTGTTAATGTGGTTATTATTGTTATTGTTGTTATTGTTGTTATTGTTGTTGTTATTGTTGTTATCTTTGTTATTATTGTTATTATTGTTATTGTTGTTATTGTTGTTATTGTTGTTATTGTTGTTATTGTTGTTATTGTTTTTATTATTGTTATTGTTGTTATTGTTTTTATTGTTGTTATTGTTTTTATTATTGTTATTGTTGTTCTTGTTGTTATTATTGTTATTGTTGTTATTATTTTATTTTTATTGTTGTTATTATTCTTATTATTATTGTTATTGTTGTTACTGTTATTGTGGTTATTATTCTTATTATTGTTGTTATTGTTATTATTGTTATTATTATTATTGTTATTGTTGTTATTATTGTTATTGTTATTGTTATTATTGTTATTATTGTTATTATTGTTATTATTGTTATTATTGTTATTGTTATTGTTATTATTGTTATTATTTTTATTATTGTTATTATTGTTCTTATTGCTATTATTGTTATTATTGTTATTATTGTTATTAGTGTTATTAATGTTATTAACGTTACTGTTGTTATTGTTGTTATTGTTGTTATTATTTTTAATATAGTTATTGAAGTTATTATTGTTATTGTTGTTATTATTGTTATTCTTGTTATTGTTGTTATTATTGTTATTATTGTTATTATTGTTATTGTTATTGTTATTATTGTTATTATTGTTATTATTGTTATTAATGTTATTATTGTTATTTTTGTTATTGTTGTTATTGTTGTTATTTTTGTTGTTATTGTTATTGTTGTTATAATTGTTATTATTGTTATTATTGTTATTGTTGTTATTGTTGTTATTGTTAATGTTGTTATTATTGTTATTGTTATTGTTGTTATTATTCTTATTATTATTGTTATTGTTATTATTGTTATTATTGATATTATTGTTATTATTGTTATTATTTTTATTATTGTTATTGTTATTGCTATTATTGTTATTATTGTTATTATAGTTATTATTGTTATTATTTTTATTGTTGTTATTGTTGTTATTGTTGTTATTGTTGTTATTATTGTTATTTTTGTTATTGTTTTTATTATTGTTATTGTTGTTATTGTTTTTATTATTGTTATATTTGTTATTATTATTATTATTGTTACTAAGGTTATATTGTTATTATTGTTATTGTTGTTATTGTTGTTATTATTGTTATTGTTGTTATTATTGTTGTTATTGTATTTATGGTTATTGTTGTAATTATTGTTATTGTTGTTATTGTTGTTATTGTTGTTGTTATTGTTGTTATTGTTGTTAATGTTATTGTTGTTATTATTGTTATTGTTGTTATTGTTATTATTGTTATTATTGTTATTATTGTTATTGTTATTGTTATTATTGTTATTATTGTTATTATTGTTATTATTGTACTTATTGCTATTATTGTTATTATGTTATTATTGTTATTAGTGTTATTAATGTTATTATCGTAATTGTTGTTATTGTTGTTATTGTTGTTATTATTTTTATTATAGTTATTGTTGTTATTATTGTTATTGTTGTTATTGTTGTTATTATTGTTATTATTGTTATTATTATTGTTATTATTATTAATGTTAAATTGTAATTATTGTTAATGTGGTTATTATTGTTATTGTTGTTATTGTTGTTATTGTTGTTGTTATTGTTGTTATCTTTGTTATTTTTGTTATTATTGTTATTGTTGTTATTGTTGTTATTGTTGTTATTGTTGTTATTGTTGTTATTGTTTTTATTATTGTTATTGTTGTTATTGTTGTTATTATTGTTATTGTTGTTATTGATGTTGTTAATGTTATTGTTGTTATTGTTGTTATTATTTTATTTTTATTGTTGTTATTATTCTTATTATTATTGTTATTGTTATTATTGTTATTGTTGTTATTATTGTTATTATTGTTGTTATTGTTATTGTTATTATTGTTATTGTTATTGTTATTATTGTTATTATTGTTATTATTGTTATTATTGTTATTATTGTTCTTATTGCTATAATTGTTATTATTGTTATTAGTGTTATTAATGTTATTATCGGTATTGTTGTTATTGTTGTTATTATTTTTATTATAGTTATTGTAGTTATTATTGTTATTGTTGTTATTGTTGTTATTATTGTTATTATTGTTATTATTGCAATTATTATTATTATTGTTATTAATGTTATATTGTTATTATTGTTATTATTGTTATTGTTATTGTTATTATTATTATTGTTGTTATTATTGTTATTATTATTATTATTGTTATTGTTGTTATTATTGTTATTATTGTTATTATTGATATTATTATTATTATTATTATTATTATTATTATTATTATTATTATTATTATTATTATTATCCTAATTGTTATTAATGTTTTTATTATTATTGTTATTATTATTTTTGTTGTTATTGGTGTTGTTGTTATTAATATTATTATTATTATTATTATTATTATTATTATTATTGTTATTATTGTTATTGTTGTTATTATTTGTAATTAATGTTATTATTGTTATTATTGTTTTTATTGTTATTATTGTTATTATTGTTATTATTGTTATTGCTATTGTTAGTATTATTATTGTTGTTATTATTGTTATTATTGTTATTATTGTTATTATTGTTATTATTATTATTGTTATTGTTGTTATTATTGTTATTGTTATTGTTATTATTGTTATTATTGTTATTATTGTTATTATTGTTGTTATTGTTATTGTTGTTATTTTTCTTATTATTGTTGTTATTGTTATTATTGTTATTATTGTTATTATTGTTATTATTGTTCTTATTGCTATTATTGTTATTATTGTTATTATTGTTATTAGTGTTATTAATGTTATTAACGTTACTGTTGTTATTGTTGTTATTGTTGTTATTATTTTTAATATAGTTATTGAAGTTATTATTGTTATTGTTGTTATTGTTGTTACTATTTTTAATATAGTTATTGAAGTTATTATTGTTATTGTTGTTATTATTGTTATTCTTGTTATTGTTGTTATTATTGTTATTATTGCTATTATTGTTATTGTTATTGTTATTATTGTTATTATAGTTATTATTGTTATTAATGTTATTATTGTTATTTTTGTTATTGTTGTTATTGTTGTTATTTTTGTTGTTATTGTTATTGTTGTTAATATTGTTATTATTGATATTATTGTTATTGTTGTTATTGTTGTTATTGTTAATGTTGTTATTATTGTTATTGTTATTGTTGTTATTATTCTTATTATTATTGTTATTGTTATTATTGTTATTATTGATATTATTGTTATTATTGTTATTATTTTTATTATTGTTATTGTTATTGCTATTATTGTTATTATTGTTATTATAGTTATTATTGTTATTATTGTTGTTATTGTTATTGTTGTTATTATTCTTATTATTGTTGTTATTGTTATTATTGTTATTATTGTTATTATTGTTATTATTGTTATTAATGTTATTAACGTTACTGTTGTTATTGTTGTTATTGTTGTTATTGTTATTGTTGTTATTATCGTTATTGTTGTTATTGTTATTATTGTTATTATTGTTATTATTATTATTATTGTTATTAATGTTATATTGTTATTATTGTTATTGTTGTTATTGTTGTTATTATTGTTATTGTTGTTATTATTGTTGTTATTGTATTTATGGTTATTGTGGTAATTATTGTTATTGTTGTTATTGTTGTTATTGTTGTTGTTATTGTTGTTATTGTTGTTATTGTTATTGTTGTTATTATTGTTATTGTTGTTATTGTTATTATTGTTATTATTGTTATTATTGTTATTGTTATTGTTATTATTGTTATTGTTGTTATTGTTGTTATTGTTGTTATTGTTGTTATTGTTGTTATTGTTGTTATTGTTTTTATTATTGTTATTGTTGTTTTTGTTGTTATTATTGTTATTGTTGTTATTATTTTATTTTTATTGTTGTTATTATTCTTATTATTATTGTTATTGTTGTTACTGTTATTGTGGTTATTATTCTTATTATTGTTGTTATTGTTATTATTGTTATTATTATTATTGTTATTGTTGTTATTATTGTTATTGTTATTGTTATTATTGTTATTATTGTTATTATTGTTATTATTGTTATTATTGTTATTGTTATTGTTATTATTGTTATTATTTTTATTATTGTTATTATTGTTCTTATTGCTATTATTGTTATTATTGTTATTATTGTTATTAGTGTTATTAATGTTATTAACGTTACTGTTGTTATTGTTGTTATTGTTGTTACTATTTTTAATATAGTTATTGAAGTTATTATTGTTATTGTTGTTATTATTGTTATTCTTGTTATTGTTGTTATTATTGTTATTATTGTTATTATTGTTATTGTTATTGTTATTATTGTTATTATTGTTATTATTGTTATTAATGTTATTATTGTTGTTTTTGTTATTGTTGTTATTGTTGTTATTTTTGTTGTTATTGTTATTGTTGTTATTATTGTTATTATTGTTATTATTGTTATTGTTGTTATTGTTGTTATTGTTAATGTTGTTATTATTGTTATTGTTATTGTTATTGTTATTATTATTATTGTTGTTATTATTGTTATTATTATTATTATTGTTATTGTTGTTATTATTGTTATTATTGTTATTATTGTTATTATTATTATTATTATAATTATTATTATTATTATTATTATTATTATTATTATTATTATTATTATTATCCTAATTGTTATTAATGTTTTTATTATTATTGTTATTATTATTTTTGTTGTTATTGGTGTTGTTGTTATTAATATTATTATTATAATTATTATTATTATTGTTGTTATTATTGTTATTGTTGTTACTGTTGTTATTATTGTTATTATTGTTATTATTATTACTATTGTTATTAATGTTATATTGTTATTATTTTTATTGTTGTTATTGTTGTTATTGTTGTTATTGTTGTTATTATTGTTATTTTTGTTATTGTTTTTATTATTGTTATTGTTGTTATTGTTTTTATTATAGTTATATTTGTTATTATTATTATTATTGTTATTAATGTTATATTGTTATTATTGTTATTGCTGTTATTGTTGTTATTATTGTTATTGTTGTTATTATTGTTGTTATTGTATTTATGGTTATTGTGGTAATTATTGTTATTGTTGTTATTGTTGTTATTGTTGTTGTTATTGTTGTTATTGTTGTTATTGTTATTGTTGTTATTATTGTTATTGTTGTTATTGTTATTATTGTTATTATTGTTATTATTGTTATTGTTATTGTTATTATTGTTATTATTGTTATTATTGTTATTATTGTACTTATTGCTATTATTGTTATTATGTTATTATTGTTATTAGTGTTATTAATGTTATTATCGTAATTGTTGTTATTGTTGTTATTGTAGTTATTATTTTTATTATAGTTATTGTTGTTATTATTGTTATTGTTGTTATTGTTGTTATTATTGTTATTATTGTTATTATTATTGTTATTATTATTAATGTTAAATTGTAATTATTGTTAATGTGGTTATTATTGTCATTGTTGTTATTGTTGTTATTGTTGTTGTTATTGAAGTTATTGTTGTTATCTTTGTTATTATTGTTATTATTGTTATTGTTGTTATTGTTGTTATTGTTGTTATTGTTGTTATTGTTGTTATTGTTTTTATTATTGTTATTGTTGTTATTGTTGTTATTATTGTTATTGTTGTTATTGATGTTGTTAATGTTATTGTTGTTATTGTTGTTATTATTTTATTTTTATTGTTGTTATTATTCTTATTATTATTGTTATTGTTGTTATTGTTATTGTTGTTATTATTGTTATTATTGTTGTTATTGTTATTATTGTTGTTATTGTTATTATTGTTATTGTTGTTATTGTTGTCATTGTTGTTAATGTTGATATTATTGTTATTGTTATTATTGTTGTTATCTTTGTTATTATTGTTATTATTTTTATTGTTGTTATTGTTGTTATTGTTGTTATTGTTGTTATTGTTGTTATTGTTGTTATTGTTTTTATTATTGTTATTGTTGTTCTTGTTGTTATTATTGTTATTGTTGTTATTATTTTATTTTTATTGTTGTTATTATTCTTATTATTATTGTTATTGTTGTTACTGTTATTGTGGTTATTATTCTTATTATTGTTGTTATTGTTATTATTGTTATTATTATTATTGTTATTGTTGTTATTATTGTTATTGTTATTGTTATTATTGTTATTATTGTTATTATTGTTATTATTGTTATTATTGTTATTGTTATTGTTATTATTGTTATTATTTTTATTATTGTTATTATTGTTCTTATTGCTATTATTGTTATTATTGTTATTTTTGTTATTATTGTTATTATTGTTATTATTGTTATTGTTATTGTTATTATTGTTATTATTTTTATTATTGTTATTATTGTTCTTATTGCTATTATTGTTATTATTGTTATTATTGTTATTAGTGTTATTAATGTTATTAACGTTACTGTTGTTATTGTTGTTATTGTTGTTATTATTTTTAATATAGTTATTGAAGTTATTATTGTTATTGTTGTTATTATTGTTATTCTTGTTATTGTTGTTATTATTGTTATTATTGTTATTATTGTTATTGTTATTGTTATTATTGTTATTATTGTTATTATTGTTATTAATGTTATTATTGTTATTTTTGTTATTGTTGTTATTGTTGTTATTTTTGTTGTTATTGTTATTGTTGTTATAATTGTTATTATTGTTATTATTGTTATTGTTGTTATTGTTGTTATTGTTAATGTTGTTATTATTGTTATTGTTATTGTTGTTATTATTCTTATTATTATTGTTATTGTTATTATTGTTATTATTGATATTATTGTTATTATTGTTATTATTTTTATTATTGTTATTGTTATTATTGTTATTGTTGTTATTATTGTTATTGTTATTGTTATTATTGTTATTATTGTTATTATTGTTATTATTGTTGTTATTGTTATTGTTGTTATTATTGTTATTGTTATTATTGTTATTATTGTTATTATTGTTATTATTGTTCTTATTGCTATTATTGTTATTATTGTTATTATTGTTATTAGTGTTATTAATGTTATTAACGTTACTGTTGTTATTGTTGTTATTGTTGTTATTATTTTTAATATAGTTATTGAAGTTATTATTGTTATTGTTGTTATTGTTGTTATTATTGTTATTATTGTTATTATTATTACTATTGTTATTAATGTTATATTGTTATTATTTTTATTGTTGTTATTGTTGTTATTGTTGTTATTGTTGTTATTATTGTTATTTTTGTTATTGTTTTTATTATTGTTATTGTTGTTATTGTTTTTATTATTGTTATATTTGTTATTATTATTATTATTGTTACTAATGTTATATTGTTATTATTGTTATTGTTGTTATTGTTGTTATTATTGTTATTGTTGTTATTATTGTTGTTATTGTATTTATGGTTATTGTTGTAATTATTGTTATTGTTGTTATTGTTGTTATTGTTGTTGTTATTGTTGTTAATGTTATTGTTGTTATTATTGTTATTGTTGTTATTGTTATTATTGTTATTATTGTTATTATTGTTATTGTTATTGTTATTATTGTTATTATTGTTATTATTGTTATTATTGTACTTATTGCTATTATTGTTATTATGTCATTATTGTTATTAGTGTTATTAATGTTATTATCGTAATTGTTGTTATTGTTGTTATTGTTGTTATTATTTTTATTATAGTTATTGTTGTTATTATTGTTATTGTTGTTATTGTTGTTATTATTGTTATTATTGTTATTATTATTGTTATTATTATTAATGTTAAATTGTAATTATTGTTAATGTGGTTATTATTGTTATTGTTGTTATTGTTGTTATTGTTGTTGTTATTGTTGTTATCTTTGTTATTATTGTTATTATTGTTATTGTTGTTATTGTTGTTATTGTTGTTATTGTTGTTATTGTTGTTATTGTTTTTATTATTGTTATTGTTGTTATTGTTTTTATTGTTGTTATTGTTTTTATTATTGTTATTGTTGTTCTTGTTGTTATTATTGTTATTGTTGTTATTATTTTATTTTTATTGTTGTTATTATTCTTATTATTATTGTTATTGTTGTTACTGTTATTGTGGTTATTATTCTTATTATTGTTGTTATTGTTATTATTGTTATTATTATTATTGTTATTGTTGTTATTATTGTTATTGTTATTGTTATTATTGTTATTATTGTTATTATTGTTATTATTGTTATTATTGTTATTGTTATTGTTATTATTGTTATTATTTTTATTATTGTTATTATTGTTCTTATTGCTATTATTGTTATTATTGTTATTATTGTTATTAGTGTTATTAATGTTATTAACGTTACTGTTGTTATTGTTGTTATTGTTGTTATTATTTTTAATATAGTTATTGAAGTTATTATTGTTATTGTTGTTATTATTGTTATTCTTGTTATTGTTGTTATTATTGTTATTATTGTTATTATTGTTATTGTTATTGTTATTATTGTTATTATTGTTATTATTGTTATTAATGTTATTATTGTTATTTTTGTTATTGTTGTTATTGTTGTTATTTTTGTTGTTATTGTTATTGTTGTTATAATTGTTATTATTGTTATTATTGTTATTGTTGTTATTGTTGTTATTGTTAATGTTGTTATTATTGTTATTGTTATTGTTGTTATTATTCTTATTATTATTGTTATTGTTATTATTGTTATTATTGATATTATTGTTATTATTGTTATTATTTTTATTATTGTTATTGTTATTGCTATTATTGTTATTATTGTTATTATAGTTATTATTGTTATTATTTTTATTGTTGTTATTGTTGTTATTGTTGTTATTGTTGTTATTATTGTTATTTTTGTTATTGTTTTTATTATTGTTATTGTTGTTATTGTTTTTATTATTGTTATATTTGTTATTATTATTATTATTGTTACTAAGGTTATATTGTTATTATTGTTATTGTTGTTATTGTTGTTATTATTGTTATTGTTGTTATTATTGTTGTTATTGTATTTATGGTTATTGTTGTAATTATTGTTATTGTTGTTATTGTTGTTATTGTTGTTGTTATTGTTGTTATCTTTGTTATTTTTGTTATTATTGTTATTGTTGTTATTGTTGTTATTGTTGTTATTGTTGTTAATGTTGTTATTGTTTTTATTATTGTTATTGTTGTTATTGTTGTTATTATTGTTATTGTTGTTATTGATGTTGTTAATGTTATTGTTGTTATTGTTGTTATTATTTTATTTTTATTGTTGTTATTATTCTTATTATTATTGTTATTGTTATTATTGTTATTGTTGTTATTATTGTTATTATTGTTGTTATTGTTATTGTTATTATTGTTATTGTTATTGTTATTATTGTTATTATTGTTATTATTGTTATTATTGTTATTATTGTTCTTATTGCTATAATTGTTATTATTGTTATTAGTGTTATTAATGTTATTATCGGTATTGTTGTTATTGTTGTTATTATTTTTATTATAGTTATTGTAGTTATTATTGTTATTGTTGTTATTGTTGTTATTATTGTTATTATTGTTATTATTGCAATTATTATTATTATTGTTATTAATGTTATATTGTTATTATTGTTATTATTGTTATTGTTATTGTTATTATTATTATTGTTGTTATTATTGTTATTATTATTATTATTGTTATTGTTGTTGTTATTGTTATTATTGTTATTATTGATATTATTATTATTATTATTATTATTATTATTATTATTATTATTATTATTATTATTATTATCCTAATTGTTATTAATGTTTTTATTATTATTGTTATTATTATTTTTGTTGTTATTGGTGTTGTTGTTATTAATTTTATTATTATTATTATTATTATTATTATTATTGTTATTATTGTTATTGTTGTTATTATTTGTAATTAATGTTATTATTGTTATTATTGTTTTTATTGTTATTATTGTTATTATTGTTATTATTGTTATTATTGTTATTGCTATTGTTAGTATTATTATTGTTGTTATTATTGTTATTATTGTTATTATTGTTATTATTGTTATTATTATTATTGTTATTGTTGTTATTATTGTTATTGTTATTGTTATTATTGTTATTATTGTTATTATTGTTATTATTGTTGTTATTGTTATTGTTGTTATTTTTCTTATTATTGTTGTTATTGTTATTATTGTTATTATTGTTATTATTGTTATTATTGTTCTTATTGCTATTATTGTTATTATTGTTATTATTGTTATTAGTGTTATTAATGTTATTAACGTTACTGTTGTTATTGTTGTTATTGTTGTTATTATTTTTAATATAGTTATTGAAGTTATTATTGTTATTGTTGTTATTGTTGTTACTATTTTTAATATAGTTATTGAAGTTATTATTGTTATTGTTGTTATTATTGTTATTCTTGTTATTGTTGTTATTATTGTTATTATTGCTATTATTGTTATTGTTATTGTTATTATTGTTATTATAGTTATTATTGTTATTAATGTTATTATTGTTATTTTTGTTATTGTTGTTATTGTTGTTATTTTTGTTGTTATTGTTATTGTTGTTAATATTGTTATTATTGATATTATTGTTATTGTTGTTATTGTTGTTATTGTTAATGTTGTTATTATTGTTATTGTTATTGTTGTTATTATTCTTATTATTATTGTTATTGTTATTATTGTTATTATTGATATTATTGTTATTATTGTTATTATTTTTATTATTGTTATTGTTATTGCTATTATTGTTATTATTGTTATTATAGTTATTATTGTTATTATTGTTGTTATTGTTATTGTTGTTATTATTCTTATTATTGTTGTTATTGTTATTATTGTTATTATTGTTATTATTGTTATTATTGTTATTAATGTTATTAACGTTACTGTTGTTATTGTTGTTATTGTTGTTATTGTTATTGTTGTTATTATCGTTATTGTTGTTATTGTTATTATTGTTATTATTGTTATTATTATTATTATTGTTATTAATGTTATATTGTTATTATTGTTATTGTTGTTATTGTTGTTATTATTGTTATTGTTGTTATTATTGTTGTTATTGTATTTATGGTTATTGTGGTAATTATTGTTATTGTTGTTATTGTTGTTATTGTTGTTGTTATTGTTGTTATTGTTGTTATTGTTATTGTTGTTATTATTGTTATTGTTGTTATTGTTATTATTGTTATTATTGTTATTATTGTTATTGTTATTGTTATTATTGTTATTGTTGTTATTGTTGTTATTGTTGTTATTGTTGTTATTGTTGTTATTGTTGTTATTGTTTTTATTATTGTTATTGTTGTTTTTGTTGTTATTATTGTTATTGTTGTTATTATTTTATTTTTATTGTTGTTATTATTCTTATTATTATTGTTATTGTTGTTACTGTTATTGTGGTTATTATTCTTATTATTGTTGTTATTGTTATTATTGTTATTATTATTATTGTTATTGTTGTTATTATTGTTATTGTTATTGTTATTATTGTTATTATTGTTATTATTGTTATTATTGTTATTATTGTTATTGTTATTGTTATTATTGTTATTATTTTTATTATTGTTATTATTGTTCTTATTGCTATTATTGTTATTATTGTTATTATTGTTATTAGTGTTATTAATGTTATTAACGTTACTGTTGTTATTGTTGTTATTGTTGTTACTATTTTTAATATAGTTATTGAAGTTATTATTGTTATTGTTGTTATTATTGTTATTCTTGTTATTGTTGTTATTATTGTTATTATTGTTATTATTGTTATTGTTATTGTTATTATTGTTATTATTGTTATTATTGTTATTAATGTTATTATTGTTGTTTTTGTTATTGTTGTTATTGTTGTTATTTTTGTTGTTATTGTTATTGTTGTTATTATTGTTATTATTGTTATTATTGTTATTGTTGTTATTGTTGTTATTGTTAATGTTGTTATTATTGTTATTGTTATTGTTATTGTTATTATTATTATTGTTGTTATTATTGTTATTATTATTATTATTGTTATTGTTGTTATTATTGTTATTATTGTTATTATTGTTATTATTATTATTATTATAATTATTATTATTATTATTATTATTATTATTATTATTATTATTATTATTATCCTAATTGTTATTAATGTTTTTATTATTATTGTTATTATTATTTTTGTTGTTATTGGTGTTGTTGTTATTAATATTATTATTATAATTATTATTATTATTGTTGTTATTATTGTTATTGTTGTTATTATTTGTTATTAATGTTATTATTGTTATTATTGTTATTATTGTTATTATTGTTATTATTGTTATTATTGTTACTGCTATTGTTATTATTATTATTGTTGTTATTATTGTTATTATTGTTATTATTGTTATTATTGTTATTATTATTATTGTTATTGTTGTTATTATTGTTATTGTTATTGTTATTATTGTTATTATTGTTATTATTGTTATTATTGTTGTTATTGTTATTGTTGTTATTATTGTTATTGTTATTATTGTTATTATTGTTATTATTGTTATTATTGTTCTTATTGCTATTATTGTTATTATTGTTATTATTGTTATTAGTGTTATTAATGTTATTAACGTTACTGTTGTTATTGTTGTTATTGTTGTTATTATTTTTAATATAGTTATTGTTGTTACTGTTGTTATTATTGTTATTATTGTTATTATTATTACTATTGTTATTAATGTTATATTGTTATTATTTTTATTGTTGTTATTGTTGTTATTGTTGTTATTGTTGTTATTATTGTTATTTTTGTTATTGTTTTTATTATTGTTATTGTTGTTATTGTTTTTATTATAGTTATATTTGTTATTATTATTATTATTGTTATTAATGTTATATTGTTATTATTGTTATTGCTGTTATTGTTGTTATTATTGTTATTGTTGTTATTATTGTTGTTATTGTATTTATGGTTATTGTGGTAATTATTGTTATTGTTGTTATTGTTGTTATTGTTGTTGTTATTGTTGTTATTGTTGTTATTGTTATTGTTGTTATTATTGTTATTGTTGTTATTGTTATTATTGTTATTATTGTTATTATTGTTATTGTTATTGTTATTATTGTTATTATAGTTATTATTGTTATTATTGTACTTATTGCTATTATTGTTATTATGTTATTATTGTTATTAGTGTTATTAATGTTATTATCGTAATTGTTGTTATTGTTGTTATTGTAGTTATTATTTTTATTATAGTTATTGTTGTTATTATTGTTATTGTTGTTATTGTTGTTATTATTGTTATTATTGTTATTATTATTGTTATTATTATTAATGTTAAATTGTAATTATTGTTAATGTGGTTATTATTGTCATTGTTGTTATTGTTGTTATTGTTGTTGTTATTGAAGTTATTGTTGTTATCTTTGTTATTATTGTTATTATTGTTATTGTTGTTATTGTTGTTATTGTTGTTATTGTTGTTATTGTTGTTATTATTGTTGTTATTGTATTTATGGTTATTGTTGTAATTATTGTTATTGTTGTTATTGTTGTTATTATTGTTATTATTATTATTATTATTATTAATGTTAAATTGTAATTATTGTTAATGTGGTTATTATTGTTATTGTTGTTATTGTTGTTATTGTTGTTGTTATTGTTGTTATTGTTGTTATCTTTGTTATTATTGTTATTATTGTTATTGTTGTTATTGTTGTTATTGTTGTTATTGTTGTTATTGTTGTTATTATTTTTATTATTGTTATTGTTGTTATTGTTGTTATTATTGTTATTGTTGTTATTGATGTTGTTAATGTTATTGTTGTTATTGTTGTTATTATTTTATTTTTATTGTTGTTATTATTCTTATTATTATTGTTATTGTTGTTACTGTTATTGTGGTTATTATTCTTATTATTGTTGTTATTGTTATTATTGTTATTATTATTATTGTTATTGTTGTTATTATTGTTATTGTTATTGTTATTGCTATGGTTATTATTATTATTGTTGTTATTATTGTTATTATTGTTTTTATTGTTATTATTGTTATTATTATTATTGTTAATGTTGTTATTATTGTTATTGTTATTGTTATTATTGTTATTATTGTTATTATTGTTATTATTGTTGTTATTGTTACTGTTGTTATTATTCTTATTATTATTGTTATTGTTATTATTGTTATTATTGATATTATTGTTATTATTGTTATTATTGTTATTATTGTTATTATTGTTATTGTTATTGCTATTATTGTTATTATTGTTATTATTGTTATTATTGTTCTTATTGCTATTATTGTTATTATTGTTATTAGTGTTATTAATGTTATTATCGTTATTGTTGTTATTGTTGTTAATATTGTTATTGTTGTTATTGTAGTTATTATTGTTATTATTGTTGTTATTGTTATTGTTGTTATTATTGTTATTGTTATTGTTGTTATTATTATTGTTATTATTGTTATTGCTGTTATTGTTGATATTATTGTTATTATTGTTATTATTGTCATTATATTTATTGTTATTGTTATTGTTGTTATTATTGCTATTGTTGTTATTGTTATTGTTATTGTTATTTTTATTATTGTTGTTATTGTTATTATTATTATTATTGTTTTTGTTATTGTTGTTATTATGGATATTGTTATTGTTATTATTGTTATTATTGTTGTTATTGTTATTGTTGTTATTATTCTTATTATTTTTGTTATTGTTATTATTGTTATTATTGTTATTGTTGTTATTGTTGTTATTGTTGTTATTGTTTTTATTATTGTTATTGTTGTTATTGTTGTTATTATTGTTATTATTGTTGTTATTGTTAATGTGGTAATTATTGTTATTGTTGTTATTGTTGTTATTGTTGTTATTGTTGTTATTGTTGTTGTTATTGTTGTTATTGTTGTTATCTTTGTTATTATTGTTATTGTTGTTATTATTGTTATTGTTGTTATTGTTGTTATTATTGTTATTATTGTTGTTATTGTTATTGTTGTTATTATTCTTATTATTGTTGTTATTGTTATTATTGTTATTATTGTTATTATTGTTATTATTGTTCTTATTGCTATTATTGTTATTATTGTTATTATTGTTATTAGTGTTATTAATGTTATTAACGTTACTGTTGTTATTGTTGTTATTGTTGTTATTATTTTTAATATAGTTATTGAAGTTATTATTGTTATTGTTGTTATTGTTGTTATTATTTTTAATATAGTTATTGAAGTTATTATTGTTATTGTTGTTATTATTGTTATTCTTGTTATTGTTGTTATTATTGTTATTATTGTTATTATTGTTATTGTTATTGTTATTATTGTTATTATAGTTATTATTGTTATTAATGTTATTATTGTTATTTTTGTTATTGTTGTTATTGTTGTTATTTTTGTTGTTATTGTTATTGTTGTTATTATTGTTATTATTGTTATTATTGTTATTGTTGTTATTGTTGTTATTGTTAATGTTGTTATTATTGTTATAGTTATTGTTGTTATTATTCTTATTATTATTGTTATTGTTATTATTGTTATTATTGATATTATTGTTATTATTGTTATTATTTTTATTATTGTTATTGTTATTGCTATTATTGTTATTATTGTTATTATAGTTATTATTGTTATTATTGTTGTTATTGTTATTGTTGTTATTATTCTTATTACTGTTGTTATTGTTATTATTGTTATTATTGTTATTATTATTATTATTGTTATTAATGTTAAATTGTTATTATTGTTATTATTGTTATTGTTATTGTTATTATTATTATTGTTGTTATTATTATTATTATTATTATTATTGTTATTGTTGTTATTATTGTTATTATTGTTATTATTGTTATTATTATTATTATTATAATTATTATTATTATTATTATTATTATTATTATTATTATTATCCTAATAGTTATTAATGTTTTTATTATTATTGTTATTATTATTTTTGTTGTTATTGGTGTTGTTGTTATTAATATTATTATTATAATTATTATTATTATTGTTGTTATTATTGTTATTGTTGTTATTATTTGTTATTAATGTTATTATTGTTATTATTGTTATTATTGTTATTATTGTTATTATTGTTATTATTGTTACTGCTATTGTTATTATTATTATTGTTGTTATTATTGTTATTATTGTTATTATTGTTATTATTGTTATTATTATTATTGTTATTGTTGTTATTATTGTTATTGTTATTGTTATTATTGTTATTATTGTTATTATTGTTATTATTGTTATTATTGTTGTTATTGTTATTGTTGTTATTATTGTTATTGTTATTATTGTTATTATTGTTATTATTGTTATTATTGTTCTTATTGCTATTATTGTTATTATTGTTATTATTGTTATTAGTGTTATTAATGTTATTAACGTTACTGTTGTTATTGTTGTTATTGTTGTTATTATTTTTAATATAGTTATTGAAGTTATTATTGTTATTGTTGTTATTGTTGTTATTATTGTTATTATTGTTATTATTATTACTATTGTTATTAATGTTATATTGTTATTATTTTTATTGTTGTTATTGTTGTTATTGTTGTTATTGTTGTTATTATTGTTATTTTTGTTATTGTTTTTATTATTGTTATTGTTGTTATTGTTTTTATTATTGTTATATTTGTTATTATTATTATTATTGTTACTAATGTTATATTGTTATTATTGTTATTGTTGTTATTGTTGTTATTATTGTTATTGTTGTTATTATTGTTGTTATTGTATTTATGGTTATTGTTGTAATTATTGTTATTGTTGTTATTGTTGTTATTGTTGTTGTTATTGTTGTTAATGTTATTGTTGTTATTATTGTTATTGTTGTTATTGTTATTATTGTTATTGTTATTGTTATTATTGTTATTATTGTTATTATTGTTATTATTGTACTTATTGCTATTATTGTTATTATGTTATTATTGTTATTAGTGTTATTAATGTTATTATCGTAATTGTTGTTATTGTTGTTATTGTTGTTATTATTTTTATTATAGTTATTGTTGTTATTATTGTTATTGTTGTTATTGTTGTTATTATTGTTATTATTGTTATTATTATTGTTATTATTATTAATGTTAAATTGTAATTATTGTTAATGTGGTTATTATTGTTATTGTTGTTATTGTTGTTATTGTTGTTGTTATTGTTGTTATCTTTGTTATTATTGTTATTATTGTTATTGTTGTTATTGTTGTTATTGTTGTTATTGTTGTTATTGTTGTTATTGTTTTTATTATTGTTATTGTTGTTATTGTTGTTATTGTTGTTATTGTTTTTATTATTGTTATTGTTGTTATTGTTGTTATTATTGTTATTGTTGTTATTATTTTATTTTTATTGTTGTTATTATTCTTATTATTATTGTTATTGTTGTTACTGTTATTGTGGTTATTATTCTTATTATTGTTGTTATTGTTATTATTGTTATTATTATTATTGTTATTGTTGTTATTATTGTTATTGTTATTGTTATTATTGTTATTATTGTTATTATTGTTATTATTGTTATTATTGTTATTGTTATTGTTATTATTGTTATTATTTTTATTATTGTTATTATTGTTCTTATTGCTATTATTGTTATTATTGTTATTATTGTTATTAGTGTTATTAATGTTATTAACGTTACTGTTGTTATTGTTGTTATTGTTGTTATTATTTTTAATATAGTTATTGAAGTTATTATTGTTATTGTTGTTATTATTGTTATTCTTGTTATTGTTGTTATTATTGTTATTATTGTTATTATTGTTATTGATATTGTTATTATTGTTATTATTGTTATTATTGTTATTAATGTTATTATTGTTATTTTTGTTATTGTTGTTATTGTTGTTATTTTTGTTGTTATTGTTATTGTTGTTATAATTGTTATTATTGTTATTATTGTTATTGTTGTTATTGTTGTTATTGTTAATGTTGTTATTATTGTTATTGTTATTGTTGTTATTATTCTTATTATTATTGTTATTGTTATTATTGTTATTATTGATATTATTGTTATTATTGTTATTATTTTTATTATTGTTATTGTTATTGCTATTATTGTTATTATTGTTATTGTTGTTATTATTGTTATTATTTTTATTGTTGTTATTGTTGTTATTGTTGTTATTGTTGTTATTATTGTTATTTTTGTTATTGTTTTTATTATTGTTATTGTTGTTATTGTTTTTATTATTGTTATATTTGTTATTATTATTATTATTGTTACTAAGGTTATATTGTTATTATTGTTATTGTTGTTATTGTTGTTATTATTGTTATTGTTGTTATTATTGTTGTTATTGTATTTATGGTTATTGTTGTAATTATTGTTATTGTTGTTATTGTTGTTATTGTTGTTGTTATTGTTGTTATTGTTGTTAATGTTATTGTTGTTATTATTGTTATTGTTGTTATTGTTATTATTGTTATTATTGTTATTATTGTTATTGTTATTGTTATTATTGTTATTATTGTTATTATTGTACTTATTGCTATTATTGTTATTATGTTATTATTGTTATTAGTGTTATTAATGTTATTATCGTAATTGTTGTTATTGTTGTTATTGTTGTTATTATTTTTATTATAGTTATTGTTGTTATTATTGTTATTGTTGTTATTGTTGTTATTATTGTTATTATTGTTATTATTATTGTTATTATTATTAATGTTAAATTGTAATTATTGTTAATGTGGTTATTATTGTTATTGTTGTTATTGTTGTTATTGTTGTTGTTATTGTTGTTATCTTTGTTATTATTGTTATTATTGTTATTGTTGTTATTGTTGTTATTGTTGTTATTGTTGTTATTGTTGTTATTGTTTTTATTATTGTTATTGTTGTTATTGTTGTTATTATTGTTATTGTTGTTATTGATGTTGTTAATGTTATTGTTGTTATTGTTGTTATTATTTTATTTTTATTGTTGTTATTATTCTTATTATTATTGTTATTGTTATTATTGTTATTGTTGTTATTATTGTTATTATTGTTGTTATTGTTATTGTTATTATTGTTATTGTTATTGTTATTATTGTTATTATTGTTATTATTGTTATTATTGTTATTATTGTTCTTATTGCTATAATTGTTATTATTGTTATTAGTGTTATTAATGTTATTATCGGTATTGTTGTTATTGTTGTTATTGTTGTTATTATTTTTATTATAGTTATTGTAGTTATTATTGTTATTGTTGTTATTGTTGTTATTATTGTTATTATTGTTATTATTGCAATTATTATTATTATTGTTATTAATGTTATATTGTTATTATTGTTATTATTGTTATTGTTATTGTTATTATTATTATTGTTGTTATTATTGTTATTATTATTATTATTGTTATTGTTGTTATTATTGTTATTATTGTTATTATTGATATTATTATTATTATTATTATTATTATTATTATTATTATTATTATTATTATTATTATCCTAATTGTTATTAATGTTTTTATTATTATTGTTATTATTATTTTTGTTGTTATTGGTGTTGTTGTTATTAATATTATTATTATTATTATTATTATTATTATTATTGTTATTATTGTTATTGTTGTTATTATTTGTAATTAATGTTATTATTGTTATTATTGTTTTTATTGTTATTATTGTTATTATTGTTATTATTGTTATTGCTATTGTTAGTATTATTATTGTTGTTATTATTGTTATTATTGTTATTATTGTTATTATTGTTATTATTATTATTGTTATTGTTGTTATTATTGTTATTGTTATTGTTATTATTGTTATTATTGTTATTATTGTTATTATTGTTGTTATTGTTATTGTTGTTATTATTCTTATTATTGTTGTTATTGTTATTATTGTTATTATTGTTATTATTGTTATTATTGTTCTTATTGCTATTATTGTTATTATTGTTATTATTGTTATTAGTGTTATTAATGTTATTAACGTTACTGTTGTTATTGTTGTTATTGTTGTTATTATTTTTAATATAGTTATTGAAGTTATTATTGTTATTGTTGTTATTGTTGTTACTATTTTTAATATAGTTATTGAAGTTATTATTGTTATTGTTGTTATTATTGTTATTCTTGTTATTGTTGTTATTATTGTTATTATTGTTATTATTGTTATTGTTATTGTTATTATTGTTATTATTGTTGTTATTGTTATTAATGTTATTATTGTTATTTTTGTTATTGTTGTTATTGTTGTTATTTTTGTTGTTATTGTTATTGTTGTTAATATTGTTATTATTGATATTATTGTTATTGTTGTTATTGTTGTTATTGTTAATGTTGTTATTATTGTTATTGTTATTGTTGTTATTATTCTTATTATTATTGTTATTGTTATTATTGTTATTATTGATATTATTGTTATTATTGTTATTATTTTTATTATTGTTATTGTTATTGCTATTATTGTTATTATTGTTATTATAGTTATTATTGTTATTATTGTTGTTATTGTTATTGTTGTTATTATTCTTATTATTGTTGTTATTGTTATTATTGTTATTATTGTTATTATTGTTATTATTGTTATTAATGTTATTAACGTTACTGTTGTTATTGTTGTTATTGTTGTTATTGTTATTGTTGTTATTATCGTTATTGTTGTTATTGTTATTATTGTTATTATTGTTATTATTATTATTATTGTTATTAATGTTATATTGTTATTATTGTTATTATTGTTATTGTTATTGTTATTATTATTATTGTTGTTATTATTGTTATTATTATTATTATTGTTATTGTTGTTATTATTGTTATTATTGTTATTATTGTTATTATTATTATTATTATAATTATTATTATTATTATTATTATTATTATTATTATTATTATCCTAATTGTTATTAATGTTTTTATTATTATTGTTATTATTATTTTTGTTGTTATTGGTGTTGTTGTTATTAATATTATTATTATAATTATTATTATTATTGTTGTTATTATTGTTATTATTGTTATTATTGTTATTATTGTTATTATTGTTATTATTGTTACAGCTATTGTTATTATTATTATTGTTGTTATTATTGTTATTATTGTTATTATTGTTATTATTGTTATTATTATTATTGTTATTGTTGTTATTATTGTTATTGTTATTGTTATTATTGTTATTATTGTTATTGTTATTGTTATTATTGTTATTATTGTTATTATTGTTATTATTGTTGTTATTGTTATTGTTGTTATTATTGTTATTGTTATTATTGTTATTATTGTTATTATTGTTATTATTGTTCTTATTGCTATTATTGTTATTATTGTTATTATTGTTATTAGTGTTATTAATGTTATTAACGTTACTGTTGTTATTGTTGTTATTGTTGTTATTATTTTTAATATAGTTATTGATATTATTATTGTTATTGTTGTTATTGTTGTTATTATTGTTATTATTGTTATTATTATTACTATTGTTATTAATGTTATATTGTTATTATTTTTATTGTTGTTATTGTTGTTATTGTTGTTATTGTTGTTATTATTGTTATTTTTGTTATTGTTTTTATTATTGTTATTGTTGTTATTGTTTTTATTATTGTTATATTTGTTATTATTATTATTATTGTTATTAATGTTATATTGTTATTATTTTTATTGTTGTTATTGTTGTTATTATTGTTATTGTTGTTATTATTGTTGTTATTGTATTTATGGTTATTGTGGTAATTATTGTTATTGTTGTTATTGTTGTTATTGTTGTTGTTATTGTTGTTATTGTTATTGTTGTTATTATTGTTATTGTTGTTATTGTTATTATTGTTATTATTGTTATTATTTTTATTGTTATTGTTATTATTGTTATTATTGTTATTATTGTTATTATTGTACTTATTGCTATTATTGTTATTATGTTATTATTGTTATTAGTGTTATTAATGTTATTATCGTAATTGTTGTTATTGTTGTTATTGTTGTTATTATTTTTATTATAGTTATTGTTGTTATTATTGTTATTGTTGTTATTGTTGTTATTATTGTTATTATTGTTATTATTATTGTTATTATTATTAATGTTAAATTGTAATTATTGTTAATGTGGTTATTATTGTCATTGTTGTTATTGTTGTTATTGTTGTTGTTATTGAAGTTATTGTTGTTATCTTTGTTATTATTGTTATTATTGTTATTGTTGTTATTGTTGTTATTGTTGTTATTGTTGTTATTGTTGTTATTGTTTTTATTATTGTTATTGTTGTTATTGTTGTTATTATTGTTATTGTTGTTATTGGTGTTGTTAATGTTATTGTTGTTATTGTTGTTATTATTTTATTTTTATTGTTGTTATTATTCTTATTATTATTGTTATTGTTATTATTGTTATTGTTGTTATTATTGTTATTATTGTTGTTATTGTTATTATTGTTGTTATTGTTATTATTGTTATTGTTTTTATTATTGTTATTGTTGTTTTTGTTGTTATTATTGTTATTGTTGTTATTATTTTATTTTTATTGTTGTTATTATTCTTATTATTATTGTTATTGTTGTTACTGTTATTGTGGTTATTATTCTTATTATTGTTGTTATTGTTATTATTGTTATTATTATTATTGTTATTGTTGTTATTATTGTTATTGTTATTGTTATTATTGTTATTATTGTTATTATTGTTATTATTGTTATTATTGTTATTGTTATTGTTATTATTGTTATTATTTTTATTATTGTTATTATTGTTCTTATTGCTATTATTGTTATTATTGTTATTATTGTTATTAGTGTTATTAATGTTATTAACGTTACTGTTGTTATTGTTGTTATTGTTGTTATTATTTTTAATATAGTTATTGAAGTTATTATTGTTATTGTTGTTATTATTGTTATTCTTGTTATTGTTGTTATTATTGTTATTATTGTTATTATTGTTATTGTTATTGTTATTATTGTTATTGTTATTATTGTTATTATTGATATTATTGTTGTTATTGTTATTATTTTTATTATTGTTATTGTTATTGCTATTATTGTTATTATTGTTATTATAGTTATTATTGTTATTATTGTTGTTATTGTTATTGTTGTTATTATTCTTATTATTGTTGTTATTGTTATTATTGTTATTATTGTTATTATTGTTATTATTGTTCTTATTGCTATTATTGTTATTATTGTTATTATTGTTATTAGTGTTATTAATGTTATTAACGTTACTGTTGTTATTGTTGTTATTGTTGTTATTATTTTTATTGTTGTTATTGTTGTTATTGTTGTTATTGTTGTTATTGTTGTTATTGTTGTTATTGTTTTTATTATTGTTATTGTTGTTCTTGTTGTTATTATTGTTATTGTTGTTATTATTTTATTTTTATTGTTGTTATTATTCTTATTATTATTGTTATTGTTGTTACTGTTATTGTGGTTATTATTCTTATTATTGTTGTTATTGTTATTATTGTTATTATTATTATTGTTATTGTTGTTATTATTGTTATTGTTATTGTTATTATTGTTATTATTGTTATTATTGTTATTATTGTTATTATTGTTATTGTTATTGTTATTATTGTTATTATTTTTATTATTGTTATTATTGTTCTTATTGCTATTATTGTTATTATTGTTATTATTGTTATTAGTGTTATTAATGTTATTAACGTTACTGTTGTTATTGTTGTTATTGTTGTTATTATTTTTAATATAGTTATTGAAGTTATTATTGTTATTGTTGTTATTATTGTTATTCTTGTTATTGTTGTTATTATTGTTATTATTGTTATTATTGTTATTGTTATTGTTATTATTGTAATTATTGTTATTATTGTTATTAATGTTATTATTGTTATTTTTGTTATTGTTGTTATTGTTGTTATTTTTGTTGTTATTGTTATTGTTGTTATAATTGTTATTATTGTTATTATTGTTATTGTTGTTATTGTTGTTATTGTTAATGTTGTTATTATTGTTATTGTTATTGTTGTTATTATTCTTATTATTATTGTTATTGTTATTATTGTTATTATTGATATTATTGTTATTATTGTTATTATTTTTATTATTGTTATTGTTATTGCTATTATTGTTATTATTGTTATTATAGTTATTATTGTTATTATTGTTGTTATTGTTATTGTTGTTATTATTCTTATTATTGTTGTTATTGTTATTATTGTTATTATTGTTATTATTGTTATTATTGTTCTTATTGCTATTATTGTTATTATTGTTATTATTGTTATTAGTGTTATTAATGTTATTAACGTTACTGTTGTTATTGTTGTTATTGTTGTTATTATTTTTAATATAGTTATTCAAGTTATTATTGTTATTGTTGTTATTGTTGTTATTATTGTTATTATTGCTATGATTATTACTATTGTTATTAATGTTATATTGTTATTATTTTTATTGTTGTTATTGTTGTTATTGTTGTTATTATTGTTATTTTTGTTATTGTTTTTATTATTGTTATTGTTGTTATTGTTTTTATTATTGTTATATTTGTTATTATTATTATTATTGTTATTAATGTTATATTGTAATTATTGTTATTGTTTTTATTGTTGTTATTGTTAATGTTGTTATTATTGTTATTGTTATTGTTATTGTTATTATTATTATTGTTGTTATTATTGTTATTATTATTATTATTGTTATTGTTGTTATTATTGTTATTATTGTTATTATTGTTATTATTATTATTATTATAATTATTATTATTATTATTATTATTATTATTATTATTATTATCCTAATTGTTATTAATGTTTTTATTATTATTGTTATTATTATTTTTGTTGTTATTGGTGTTGTTGTTATTAATATTATTATTATAATTATTATTATTATTGTTGTTAATATTGTTATTGTTGTTATTATTTGTTATTAATGTTATTATTGTTATTATTGTTATTATTGTTATTATTGTTATTATTGTTATTATTGTTACTGCTATTGTTATTATTATTATTGTTGTTATTATTGTTATTATTGTTATTATTGTTATTATTGTTATTATTATTATTGTTATTGTTGTTATTATTGTTATTGTTATTGTTATTATTGTTATTATTGTTATTATTGTTATTATTGTTGTTATTGTTATTGTTGTTATTATTGTTATTGTTATTATTGTTATTATTGTTATTATTGTTATTATTGTTCTTATTGCTATTATTGTTATTATTGTTATTATTGTTATTAGTGTTATTAATGTTATTAACGTTACTGTTGTTATTGTTGTTATTGTTGTTATTATTTTTAACATAGTTATTGAA
>NC_060959.1:717500-877500 GCF_910589235.1 Vespa crabro | reverse complement strand
TTGTTATTGTTGTTATTGTTGTTATTATTTTTAATATAGTTATTGAAGTTATTATTGTTATTGTTGTTATTGTTGTTATTATTGTTATTATTGTTATTATTATTACTATTGTTATTAATGTTATATTGTTATTATTTTTATTGTTGTTATTGTTGTTATTGTTGTTATTGTTGTTATTATTGTTATTTTTGTTATTGTTTTTATTATTGTTATTGTTGTTATTGTTTTTATTATTGTTATATTTGTTATTATTATTATTATTGTTACTAATGTTATATTGTTATTATTGTTATTGTTGTTATTGTTGTTATTATTGTTATTGTTGTTATTATTGTTGTTATTGTATTTATGGTTATTGTTGTAATTATTGTTATTGTTGTTATTGTTGTTATTGTTGTTGTTATTGTTGTTAATGTTATTGTTGTTATTATTGTTATTGTTGTTATTGTTATTATTGTTATTATTGTTATTATTGTTATTGTTATTGTTATTATTGTTATTATTGTTATTATTGTTATTATTGTACTTATTGCTATTATTGTTATTATGTTATTATTGTTATTAGTGTTATTAATGTTATTATCGTAATTGTTGTTATTGTTGTTATTGTTGTTATTATTTTTATTATAGTTATTGTTGTTATTATTGTTATTGTTGTTATTGTTGTTATTATTGTTATTATTGTTATTATTATTGTTATTATTATTAATGTTAAATTGTAATTATTGTTAATGTGGTTATTATTGTTATTGTTGTTATTGTTGTTATTGTTGTTGTTATTGTTGTTATCTTTGTTATTATTGTTATTATTGTTATTGTTGTTATTGTTGTTATTGTTGTTATTGTTGTTATTGTTGTTATTGTTTTTATTATTGTTATTGTTGTTATTGTTGTTATTGTTGTTATTGTTTTTATTATTGTTATTGTTGTTATTGTTGTTATTATTGTTATTGTTGTTATTATTTTATTTTTATTGTTGTTATTATTCTTATTATTATTGTTATTGTTGTTACTGTTATTGTGGTTATTATTCTTATTATTGTTGTTATTGTTATTATTGTTATTATTATTATTGTTATTGTTGTTATTATTGTTATTGTTATTGTTATTATTGTTATTATTGTTATTATTGTTATTATTGTTATTATTGTTATTGTTATTGTTATTATTGTTATTATTTTTATTATTGTTATTATTGTTCTTATTGCTATTATTGTTATTATTGTTATTATTGTTATTAGTGTTATTAATGTTATTAACGTTACTGTTGTTATTGTTGTTATTGTTGTTATTATTTTTAATATAGTTATTGAAGTTATTATTGTTATTGTTGTTATTATTGTTATTCTTGTTATTGTTGTTATTATTGTTATTATTGTTATTATTGTTATTGTTATTGTTATTATTGTTATTATTGTTATTATTGTTATTAATGTTATTATTGTTATTTTTGTTATTGTTGTTATTGTTGTTATTTTTGTTGTTATTGTTATTGTTGTTATAATTGTTATTATTGTTATTATTGTTATTGTTGTTATTGTTGTTATTGTTAATGTTGTTATTATTGTTATTGTTATTGTTGTTATTATTCTTATTATTATTGTTATTGTTATTATTGTTATTATTGATATTATTGTTATTATTGTTATTATTTTTATTATTGTTATTGTTATTGCTATTATTGTTATTATTGTTATTGTTGTTATTATTGTTATTGTTGTTATTATTGTTATTGTTGTTATTGTTGTTATTGTTGTTATTATTGTTATTTTTGTTATTGTTTTTATTATTGTTATTGTTGTTATTGTTTTTATTATTGTTATATTTGTTATTATTATTATTATTGTTACTAAGGTTATATTGTTATTATTGTTATTGTTGTTATTGTTGTTATTATTGTTATTGTTGTTATTATTGTTGTTATTGTATTTATGGTTATTGTTGTAATTATTGTTATTGTTGTTATTGTTGTTATTGTTGTTGTTATTGTTGTTATTGTTGTTAATGTTATTGTTGTTATTATTGTTATTGTTGTTATTGTTATTATTGTTATTATTGTTATTATTGTTATTGTTATTGTTATTATTGTTATTATTGTTATTATTGTACTTATTGCTATTATTGTTATTATGTTATTATTGTTATTAGTGTTATTAATGTTATTATCGTAATTGTTGTTATTGTTGTTATTGTTGTTATTATTTTTATTATAGTTATTGTTGTTATTATTGTTATTGTTGTTATTGTTGTTATTATTGTTATTATTGTTATTATTATTGTTATTATTATTAATGTTAAATTGTAATTATTGTTAATGTGGTTATTATTGTTATTGTTGTTATTGTTGTTATTGTTGTTGTTATTGTTGTTATCTTTGTTATTATTGTTATTATTGTTATTGTTGTTATTGTTGTTATTGTTGTTATTGTTGTTATTGTTGTTATTGTTTTTATTATTGTTATTGTTGTTATTGTTGTTATTATTGTTATTGTTGTTATTGATGTTGTTAATGTTATTGTTGTTATTGTTGTTATTATTTTATTTTTATTGTTGTTATTATTCTTATTATTATTGTTATTGTTATTATTGTTATTGTTGTTATTATTGTTATTATTGTTGTTATTGTTATTGTTATTATTGTTATTGTTATTGTTATTATTGTTATTATTGTTATTATTGTTATTATTGTTATTATTGTTCTTATTGCTATAATTGTTATTATTGTTATTAGTGTTATTAATGTTATTATCGGTATTGTTGTTATTGTTGTTATTGTTGTTATTATTTTTATTATAGTTATTGTAGTTATTATTGTTATTGTTGTTATTGTTGTTATTATTGTTATTATTGTTATTATTGCAATTATTATTATTATTGTTATTAATGTTATATTGTTATTATTGTTATTATTGTTATTGTTATTGTTATTATTATTATTGTTGTTATTATTGTTATTATTATTATTATTGTTATTGTTGTTATTATTGTTATTATTGTTATTATTGATATTATTATTATTATTATTATTATTATTATTATTATTATTATTATTATTATTATTATCCTAATTGTTATTAATGTTTTTATTATTATTGTTATTATTATTTTTGTTGTTATTGGTGTTGTTGTTATTAATATTATTATTATTATTATTATTATTATTATTATTGTTATTATTGTTATTGTTGTTATTATTTGTAATTAATGTTATTATTGTTATTATTGTTTTTATTGTTATTGTTGTTATTATTGTTATTATTGTTATTGCTATTGTTAGTATTATTATTGTTGTTATTATTGTTATTATTGTTATTATTGTTATTATTGTTATTATTATTATTGTTATTGTTGTTATTATTGTTATTGTTATTGTTATTATTGTTATTATTGTTATTATTGTTATTATTGTTGTTATTGTTATTGTTGTTATTATTCTTATTATTGTTGTTATTGTTATTATTGTTATTATTGTTATTATTGTTATTATTGTTCTTATTGCTATTATTGTTATTATTGTTATTATTGTTATTAGTGTTATTAATGTTATTAACGTTACTGTTGTTATTGTTGTTATTGTTGTTATTATTTTTAATATAGTTATTGTAGTTATTGTTGTTATTGTTGTTATTGTTGTTACTATTTTTAATATAGTTATTGAAGTTATTATTGTTATTGTTGTTATTATTGTTATTCTTGTTATTGTTGTTATTATTGTTATTATTGTTATTATTGTTATTGTTATTGTTATTATTGTTATTATTGTTATTATTGTTATTAATGTTATTATTGTTATTTTTGTTATTGTTGTTATTGTTGTTATTTTTGTTGTTATTGTTATTGTTGTTAATATTGTTATTATTGATATTATTGTTATTGTTGTTATTGTTGTTATTGTTAATGTTGTTATTATTGTTATTGTTATTGTTGTTATTATTCTTATTATTATTGTTATTGTTATTATTGTTATTATTGATATTATTGTTATTATTGTTATTATTTTTATTATTGTTATTGTTATTGCTATTATTGTTATTATTGTTATTATAGTTATTATTGTTATTATTGTTGTTATTGTTATTGTTGTTATTATTCTTATTATTGTTGTTATTGTTATTATTGTTATTATTGTTATTATTGTTATTATTGTTATTAATGTTATTAACGTTACTGTTGTTATTGTTGTTATTGTTGTTATTGTTATTGTTGTTATTATCGTTATTGTTGTTATTGTTATTATTGTTATTATTGTTATTATTATTATTATTGTTATTAATGTTATATTGTTATTATTGTTATTATTGTTATTGTTATTGTTATTATTATTATTGTTGTTATTATTGTTATTATTATTATTATTGTTATTGTTGTTATTATTGTTATTATTGTTATTATTGTTATTATTATTATTATTATAATAATAATTATTATTATTATTATTATTATTATTATTATTATCCTAATTGTTATTAATGTTTTTATTATTATTGTTATTATTATTTTTGTTGTTATTGGTGTTGTTGTTATTAATATTATTATTATAATTATTATTATTATTGTTGTTATTATTGTTATTGTTGTTATTATTTGTTATTAATGTTATTATTGTTATTATTGTTATTATTGTTATTATTGTTATTATTGTTATTATTGTTACAGCTATTGTTATTATTATTATTGTTGTTATTATTGTTATTATTGTTATTATTATTATTGTTATTGTTGTTATTATTGTTATTGTTATTGTTATTATTGTTATTATTGTTATTATTGTTATTATTGTTGTTATTGTTATTGTTGTTATTATTGTTATTGTTATTATTGTTATTATTGTTATTATTGTTATTATTGTTCTTATTGCTATTATTGTTATTATTGTTATTATTGTTATTAGTGTTATTAATGTTATTAACGTTACTGTTGTTATTGTTGTTATTGTTGTTATTATTTTTAATATAGTTATTGATATTATTATTGTTATTGTTGTTATTGTTGTTATTATTGTTATTATTGTTATTATTATTACTATTGTTATTAATGTTATATTGTTATTATTTTTATTGTTGTTATTGTTGTTATTGTTGTTATTGTTGTTATTATTGTTATTTTTGTTATTGTTTTTATTATTGTTATTGTTGTTATTGTTTTTATTATTGTTATATTTGTTATTATTATTATTATTGTTATTAATGTTATATTGTTATTATTGTTATTGTTGTTATTGTTGTTATTATTGTTATTGTTGTTATTATTGTTGTTATTGTATTTATGGTTATTGTGGTAATTATTGTTATTGTTGTTATTGTTGTTATTGTTGTTGTTATTGTTGTTATTGTTATTGTTGTTATTATTGTTATTGTTGTTATTGTTATTATTGTTATTATTGTTATTATTTTTATTGTTATTGTTATTATTGTTATTATTGTTATTATTGTTATTATTGTACTTATTGCTATTATTGTTATTATGTTATTATTGTTATTAGTGTTATTAATGTTATTATCGTAATTGTTGTTATTGTTGTTATTGTTGTTATTATTTTTATTATAGTTATTGTTGTTATTATTGTTATTGTTGTTATTGTTGTTATTATTGTTATTATTGTTATTATTATTGTTATTATTATTAATGTTAAATTGTAATTATTGTTAATGTGGTTATTATTGTCATTGTTGTTATTGTTGTTATTGTTGTTGTTATTGAAGTTATTGTTGTTATCTTTGTTATTATTGTTATTATTGTTATTGTTGTTATTGTTGTTATTGTTGTTATTGTTGTTATTGTTGTTATTGTTTTTATTATTGTTATTGTTGTTATTGTTGTTATTATTGTTATTGTTGTTATTGGTGTTGTTAATGTTATTGTTGTTATTGTTGTTATTATTTTATTTTTATTGTTGTTATTATTCTTATTATTATTGTTATTGTTATTATTGTTATTGTTGTTATTATTGTTATTATTGTTGTTATTGTTATTATTGTTGTTATTGTTATTATTGTTATTGTTTTTATTATTGTTATTGTTGTTTTTGTTGTTATTATTGTTATTGTTGTTATTATTTTATTTTTATTGTTGTTATTATTCTTATTATTATTGTTATTGTTGTTACTGTTATTGTGGTTATTATTCTTATTATTGTTGTTATTGTTATTATTGTTATTATTATTATTGTTATTGTTGTTATTATTGTTATTGTTATTGTTATTATTGTTATTATTGTTATTATTGTTATTATTGTTATTATTGTTATTGTTATTGTTATTATTGTTATTATTTTTATTATTGTTATTATTGTTCTTATTGCTATTATTGTTATTATTGTTATTATTGTTATTAGTGTTATTAATGTTATTAACGTTACTGTTGTTATTGTTGTTATTGTTGTTATTATTTTTAATATAGTTATTGAAGTTATTATTGTTATTGTTGTTATTATTGTTATTCTTGTTATTGTTGTTATTATTGTTATTATTGTTATTATTGTTATTGTTATTGTTATTATTGTTATTGTTATTATTGTTATTATTGATATTATTGTTATTATTGTTATTATTTTTATTATTGTTATTGTTATTGCTATTATTGTTATTATTGTTATTATAGTTATTATTGTTATTATTGTTGTTATTGTTATTGTTGTTATTATTGTTATTATTGTTGTTATTGTTATTATTGTTATTATTGTTATTATTGTTATTATTGTTCTTATTGCTATTATTGTTATTATTGTTATTATTGTTATTAGTGTTATTAATGTTATTAACGTTACTGTTGTTATTGTTGTTATTGTTGTTATTATTTTTAATATAGTTATTGAAGTTATTATTGTTATTGTTGTTATTGTTGTTATTATTGTTATTATTGCTATTATTATTACTATTGTTATTAATGTTATATTGTTATTATTTTTATTGTTGTTATTGTTGTTATTGTTGTTATTATTGTTATTTTTGTTATTGTTTTTATTATTGTTATTGTAGTTATTGTTTTTATTATTGTTATATTTGTTATTATTATTATTATTGTTATTAATGTTATATTCTAATTATTGTTATTGTTTTTATTGTTGTTATTATTGTTATTGTTGTTATTATTGTTGTTATTGTATTTATGGTTATTGTTGTAATTATTGTTATTGTTGTTATTGTTGTTATTGTTGTTGTTATTGTTGTTATTGTTGTTATTGTTATTGTTGTTATTATTGTTATTGTTGTTATTGTTATTATTGTTATTATTGTTATTATTGTTATTGTTATTGTTATTATTGTTATTATTGTTACTATTGTTATTATTGTTCTTATTGCTATTATTGTTATTATGTTATTATTGTTATTAGTGTTATTAATGTTATTATCGTAATTGTTGTTATTGTTGTTATTGTTGTTATTATTATTATTATAGTTATTGTTGTTATTATTGTTATTGTTGTTATTGTTGTTATTATTGTTATTATTGTTATTATTATTATTATTATTATTAATGTTAAATTGTAATTATTGTTAATGTGGTTATTATTGTTATTGTTGTTATTGTTGTTATTGTTGTTGTTATTGTTGTTATTGTTGTTATCTTTGTTATTATTGTTATTATTGTTATTGTTGTTATTGTTATTGTTATTATTGTTATTGTTATTGTTATTATTGTTATTATTGTTATTATTGTTATTATTGTTATTATTGTTCTTATTGCTATAATTGTTATTATTGTTATTAGTGTTATTAATGTTATTATCGGTATTGTTGTTATTGTTGTTATTGTTGTTATTATTTTTATTATAGTTATTGTAGTTATTATTGTTATTGTTGTTATTGTTGTTATTATTGTTATTATTGTTATTGTTGTTATTGTTAATGTTGTTATTATTGTTATAGTTATTGTTGTTATTATTCTTATTATTATTGTTATTGTTATTATTGTTATTATTGATATTATTGTTATTATTGTTATTATTTTTATTATTGTTATTGTTATTGCTATTATTGTTATTATTGTTATTATAGTTATTATTGTTATTATTGTTGTTATTGTTATTGTTGTTATTATTCTTATTACTGTTGTTATTGTTATTATTGTTATTATTGTTATTATTATTATTATTGTTATTAATGTTATATTGTTATTATTGTTATTATTGTTATTGTTATTGTTATTATTATTATTGTTGTTATTATTATTATTATTATTATTATTGTTATTGTTGTTATTATTGTTATTATTGTTATTATTGTTATTATTATTATTATTATAATTATTATTATTATTATTATTATTATTATTATTATTATTATCCTAATAGTTATTAATGTTTTTATTATTATTGTTATTATTATTTTTGTTGTTATTGGTGTTGTTGTTATTAATATTATTATTATAATTATTATTATTATTGTTGTTATTATTGTTATTGTTGTTATTATTTGTTATTAATGTTATTATTGTTATTATTGTTATTATTGTTATTATTGTTATTATTGTTATTATTGTTACTGCTATTGTTATTATTATTATTGTTGTTATTATTGTTATTATTGTTATTATTGTTATTATTGTTATTATTGTTATTATTATTATTATTATAATTATTATTATTATTATTATTATTATTATTATTATTATTATCCTAATAGTTATTAATGTTTTTATTATTATTGTTATTATTATTTTTGTTGTTATTGGTGTTGTTGTTATTAATATTATTATTATAATTATTATTATTATTGTTGTTATTATTGTTATTGTTGTTATTATTTGTTATTAATGTTATTATTGTTATTATTGTTATTATTGTTATTATTGTTATTATTGTTATTATTGTTACTGCTATTGTTATTATTATTATTGTTGTTATTATTGTTATTATTGTTATTATTGTTATTATTGTTATTATTATTATTGTTATTGTTGTTATTATTGTTATTGTTATTGTTATTATTGTTATTATTGTTATTATTGTTATTATTGTTGTTATTGTTATTGTTGTTATTATTGTTATTGTTATTATTGTTATTATTGTTATTATTGTTATTATTGTTCTTATTGCTATTATTGTTATTATTGTTATTATTGTTATTAGTGTTATTAATGTTATTAACGTTACTGTTGTTATTGTTGTTATTGTTGTTATTATTTTTAATATAGTTATTGAAGTTATTATTGTTATTGTTGTTATTGTTGTTATTATTGTTATTATTGTTATTATTATTACTATTGTTATTAATGTTATATTGTTATTATTTTTATTGTTGTTATTGTTGTTATTGTTGTTATTGTTGTTATTATTGTTATTTTTGTTATTGTTTTTATTATTGTTATTGTTGTTATTGTTTTTATTATTGTTATATTTGTTATTATTATTATTATTGTTACTAATGTTATATTGTTATTATTGTTATTGTTGTTATTGTTGTTATTATTGTTATTGTTGTTATTATTGTTGTTATTGTATTTATGGTTATTGTTGTAATTATTGTTATTGTTGTTATTGTTGTTATTGTTGTTGTTATTGTTGTTAATGTTATTGTTGTTATTATTGTTATTGTTGTTATTGTTATTATTGTTATTATTGTTATTATTGTTATTGTTATTGTTATTATTGTTATTATTGTTATTATTGTTATTATTGTACTTATTGCTATTATTGTTATTATGTTATTATTGTTATTAGTGTTATTAATGTTATTATCGTAATTGTTGTTATTGTTGTTATTGTTGTTATTATTTTTATTATAGTTATTGTTGTTATTATTGTTATTGTTGTTATTGTTGTTATTATTGTTATTATTGTTATTATTATTGTTATTATTATTAATGTTAAATTGTAATTATTGTTAATGTGGTTATTATTGTTATTGTTGTTATTGTTGTTATTGTTGTTGTTATTGTTGTTATCTTTGTTATTATTGTTATTATTGTTATTGTTGTTATTGTTGTTATTGTTGTTATTGTTGTTATTGTTGTTATTGTTTTTATTATTGTTATTGTTGTTATTGTTGTTATTGTTGTTATTGTTGTTATTATTGTTATTGTTGTTATTGTTGTTATTATTGTTATTGTTGTTATTATTTTATTTTTATTGTTGTTATTATTCTTATTATTATTGTTATTGTTGTTACTGTTATTGTGGTTATTATTCTTATTATTGTTGTTATTGTTATTATTGTTATTATTATTATTGTTATTGTTGTTATTATTGTTATTGTTATTGTTATTATTGTTATTATTGTTATTATTGTTATTATTGTTATTATTGTTATTGTTATTGTTATTATTGTTATTATTTTTATTATTGTTATTATTGTTCTTATTGCTATTATTGTTATTATTGTTATTATTGTTATTAGTGTTATTAATGTTATTAACGTTACTGTTGTTATTGTTGTTATTGTTGTTATTATTTTTAATATAGTTATTGAAGTTATTATTGTTATTGTTGTTATTATTGTTATTCTTGTTATTGTTGTTATTATTGTTATTATTGTTATTATTGTTATTGTTATTGTTATTATTGTTATTATTGTTATTATTGTTATTAATGTTATTATTGTTATTTTTGTTATTGTTGTTATTGTTGTTATTTTTGTTGTTATTGTTATTGTTGTTATAATTGTTATTATTGTTATTATTGTTATTGTTGTTATTGTTGTTATTGTTAATGTTGTTATTATTGTTATTGTTATTGTTGTTATTATTCTTATTATTATTGTTATTGTTATTATTGTTATTATTGATATTATTGTTATTATTGTTATTATTTTTATTATTGTTATTGTTATTGCTATTATTGTTATTATTGTTATTATAGTTATTATTGTTATTATTTTTATTGTTGTTATTGTTGTTATTGTTGTTATTGTTGTTATTATTGTTATTTTTGTTATTGTTTTTATTATTGTTATTGTTGTTATTGTTTTTATTATTGTTATATTTGTTATTATTATTATTATTGTTACTAATGTTATATTGTTATTATTGTTATTGTTGTTATTGTTGTTATTATTGTTATTGTTGTTATTATTGTTGTTATTGTATTTATGGTTATTGTTGTAATTATTGTTATTGTTGTTATTGTTGTTATTGTTGTTGTTATTGTTGTTATTGTTGTTAATGTTATTGTTGTTATTATTGTTATTGTTGTTATTGTTATTATTGTTATTATTGTTATTATTGTTATTGTTATTGTTATTATTGTTATTATTGTTATTATTGTACTTATTGCTATTATTGTTATTATGTTATTATTGTTATTAGTGTTATTAATGTTATTATCGTAATTGTTGTTATTGTTGTTATTGTTGTTATTATTTTTATTATAGTTATTGTTGTTATTATTGTTATTGTTGTTATTGTTGTTATTATTGTTATTATTGTTATTATTATTGTTATTATTATTAATGTTAAATTGTAATTATTGTTAATGTGGTTATTATTGTTATTGTTGTTATTGTTGTTATTGTTGTTGTTATTGTTGTTATCTTTGTTATTATTGTTATTATTGTTATTGTTGTTATTGTTGTTATTGTTGTTATTGTTGTTATTGTTGTTATTGTTTTTATTATTGTTATTGTTGTTATTGTTGTTATTATTGTTATTGTTGTTATTGATGTTGTTAATGTTATTGTTGTTATTGTTGTTATTATTTTATTTTTATTGTTGTTATTATTCTTATTATTATTGTTATTGTTATTATTGTTATTGTTGTTATTATTGTTATTATTGTTGTTATTGTTATTGTTATTATTGTTATTGTTATTGTTATTATTGTTATTATTGTTATTATTGTTATTATTGTTATTATTGTTCTTATTGCTATAATTGTTATTATTGTTATTAGTGTTATTAATGTTATTATCGGTATTGTTGTTATTGTTGTTATTGTTGTTATTATTTTTATTATAGTTATTGTAGTTATTATTGTTATTGTTGTTATTGTTGTTATTATTGTTATTATTGTTATTATTGCAATTATTATTATTATTGTTATTAATGTTATATTGTTATTATTGTTATTATTGTTATTGTTATTGTTATTATTATTATTGTTGTTATTATTGTTATTATTGTTATTATTGTTATTGTTGTTATTATTGTTATTATTGTTATTATTGTTATTATTATTATTATTATTATTATTATTATTATTATTATTATTATTATTATTATTATCCTAATTGTTATTAATGTTTTTATTATTATTGTTATTATTATTTTTGTTGTTATTGGTGTTGTTGTTATTAATATTATTATTATTATTATTATTATTATTATTATTGTTATTATTGTTATTGTTGTTATTATTTGTAATTAATGTTATTATTGTTATTATTGTTTTTATTGTTATTGTTGTTATTATTGTTATTATTGTTATTGCTATTGTTAGTATTATTATTGTTGTTATTATTGTTATTATTGTTATTATTGTTATTATTGTTATTATTATTATTGTTATTGTTGTTATTATTGTTATTGTTATTGTTATTATTGTTATTATTGTTATTATTGTTATTATTGTTGTTATTGTTATTGTTGTTATTATTCTTATTATTGTTGTTATTGTTATTATTGTTATTATTGTTATTATTGTTATTATTGTTCTTATTGCTATTATTGTTATTATTGTTATTATTGTTATTAGTGTTATTAATGTTATTAACGTTACTGTTGTTATTGTTGTTATTGTTGTTATTATTTTTAATATAGTTATTGAAGTTATTATTGTTATTGTTGTTATTGTTGTTACTATTTTTAATATAGTTATTGAAGTTATTATTGTTATTGTTGTTATTATTGTTATTCTTGTTATTGTTGTTATTATTGTTATTATTGTTATTATTGTTATTGTTATTGTTATTATTGTTATTATAGTTATTATTGTTATTAATGTTATTATTGTTATTTTTGTTATTGTTGTTATTGTTGTTATTTTTGTTGTTATTGTTATTGTTGTTAATATTGTTATTATTGATATTATTGTTATTGTTGTTATTGTTGTTATTGTTAATGTTGTTATTATTGTTATTGTTATTGTTGTTATTATTCTTATTATTATTGTTATTGTTATTATTGTTATTATTGATATTATTGTTATTATTGTTATTATTTTTATTATTGTTATTGTTATTGCTATTATTGTTATTATTGTTATTATAGTTATTATTGTTATTATTGTTGTTATTGTTATTGTTGTTATTATTCTTATTATTGTTGTTATTGTTATTATTGTTATTATTGTTATTATTGTTATTATTGTTATTAATGTTATTAACGTTACTGTTGTTATTGTTGTTATTGTTGTTATTGTTATTGTTGTTATTATCGTTATTGTTGTTATTGTTATTATTGTTATTATTGTTATTATTATTATTATTGTTATTAATGTTATATTGTTATTATTGTTATTATTGTTATTGTTATTGTTATTATTATTATTGTTGTTATTATTGTTATTATTATTATTATTGTTATTGTTGTTATTATTGTTATTATTGTTATTATTGTTATTATTATTATTATTATAATAATAATTATTATTATTATTATTATTATTATTATTATTATCCTAATTGTTATTAATGTTTTTATTATTATTGTTATTATTATTTTTGTTGTTATTGGTGTTGTTGTTATTAATATTATTATTATAATTATTATTATTATTGTTGTTATTATTGTTATTGTTGTTATTATTTGTTATTAATGTTATTATTGTTATTATTGTTATTATTGTTATTATTGTTATTATTGTTATTATTGTTACAGCTATTGTTATTATTATTATTGTTGTTATTATTGTTATTATTGTTATTATTATTATTGTTATTGTTGTTATTATTGTTATTGTTATTGTTATTATTGTTATTATTGTTATTATTGTTATTATTGTTGTTATTGTTATTGTTGTTATTATTGTTATTGTTATTATTGTTATTATTGTTATTATTGTTATTATTGTTCTTATTGCTATTATTGTTATTATTGTTATTATTGTTATTAGTGTTATTAATGTTATTAACGTTACTGTTGTTATTGTTGTTATTGTTGTTATTATTTTTAATATAGTTATTGATATTATTATTGTTATTGTTGTTATTGTTGTTATTATTGTTATTATTGTTATTATTATTACTATTGTTATTAATGTTATATTGTTATTATTTTTATTGTTGTTATTGTTGTTATTGTTGTTATTGTTGTTATTATTGTTATTTTTGTTATTGTTTTTATTATTGTTATTGTTGTTATTGTTTTTATTATTGTTATATTTGTTATTATTATTATTATTGTTATTAATGTTATATTGTTATTATTTTTATTGTTGTTATTGTTGTTATTATTGTTATTGTTGTTATTATTGTTGTTATTGTATTTATGGTTATTGTGGTAATTATTGTTATTGTTGTTATTGTTGTTATTGTTGTTGTTATTGTTGTTATTGTTATTGTTGTTATTATTGTTATTGTTGTTATTGTTATTATTGTTATTATTGTTATTATTGTTATTGTTATTGTTATTATTGTTATTATTGTTATTATTGTTATTATTGTACTTATTGCTATTATTGTTATTATGTTATTATTGTTATTAGTGTTATTAATGTTATTATCGTAATTGTTGTTATTGTTGTTATTGTTGTTATTATTTTTATTATAGTTATTGTTGTTATTATTGTTATTGTTGTTATTGTTGTTATTATTGTTATTATTGTTATTATTATTGTTATTATTATTAATGTTAAATTGTAATTATTGTTAATGTGGTTATTATTGTCATTGTTGTTATTGTTGTTATTGTTGTTGTTATTGAAGTTATTGTTGTTATCTTTGTTATTATTGTTATTATTGTTATTGTTGTTATTGTTGTTATTGTTGTTATTGTTGTTATTGTTGTTATTGTTTTTATTATTGTTATTGTTGTTATTGTTGTTATTATTGTTATTGTTGTTATTGGTGTTGTTAATGTTATTGTTGTTATTGTTGTTATTATTTTATTTTTATTGTTGTTATTATTCTTATTATTATTGTTATTGTTATTATTGTTATTGTTGTTATTATTGTTATTATTGTTGTTATTGTTATTATTGTTGTTATTGTTATTATTGTTATTGTTTTTATTATTGTTATTGTTGTTTTTGTTGTTATTATTGTTATTGTTGTTATTATTTTATTTTTATTGTTGTTATTATTCTTATTATTATTGTTATTGTTGTTACTGTTATTGTGGTTATTATTCTTATTATTGTTGTTATTGTTATTATTGTTATTATTATTATTGTTATTGTTGTTATTATTGTTATTGTTATTGTTATTATTGTTATTATTGTTATTATTGTTATTATTGTTATTATTGTTATTGTTATTGTTATTATTGTTATTATTTTTATTATTGTTATTATTGTTCTTATTGCTATTATTGTTATTATTGTTATTATTGTTATTAGTGTTATTAATGTTATTAACGTTACTGTTGTTATTGTTGTTATTGTTGTTATTATTTTTAATATAGTTATTGAAGTTATTATTGTTATTGTTGTTATTATTGTTATTCTTGTTATTGTTGTTATTATTGTTATTATTGTTATTATTGTTATTGTTATTGTTATTATTGTTATTGTTATTATTGTTATTATTGATATTATTGTTATTATTGTTATTATTTTTATTATTGTTATTGTTATTGCTATTATTGTTATTATTGTTATTATAGTTATTATTGTTATTATTGTTGTTATTGTTATTGTTGTTATTATTGTTATTATTGTTGTTATTGTTATTATTGTTATTATTGTTATTATTGTTATTATTGTTCTTATTGCTATTATTGTTATTATTGTTATTATTGTTATTAGTGTTATTAATGTTATTAACGTTACTGTTGTTATTGTTGTTATTGTTGTTATTATTTTTAATATAGTTATTGAAGTTATTATTGTTATTGTTGTTATTGTTGTTATTATTGTTATTATTGCTATTATTATTACTATTGTTATTAATGTTATATTGTTATTATTTTTATTGTTGTTATTGTTGTTATTGTTGTTATTATTGTTATTTTTGTTATTGTTTTTATTATTGTTATTGTAGTTATTGTTTTTATTATTGTTATATTTGTTATTATTATTATTATTGTTATTAATGTTATATTCTAATTATTGTTATTGTTTTTATTGTTGTTATTATTGTTATTGTTGTTATTATTGTTGTTATTGTATTTATGGTTATTGTTGTAATTATTGTTATTGTTGTTATTGTTGTTATTGTTGTTGTTATTGTTGTTATTGTTGTTATTGTTATTGTTGTTATTATTGTTATTGTTGTTATTGTTATTATTGTTATTATTGTTATTATTGTTATTGTTATTGTTATTATTGTTATTATTGTTACTATTGTTATTATTGTTCTTATTGCTATTATTGTTATTATGTTATTATTGTTATTAGTGTTATTAATGTTATTATCGTAATTGTTGTTATTGTTGTTATTGTTGTTATTATTATTATTATAGTTATTGTTGTTATTATTGTTATTGTTGTTATTGTTGTTATTATTGTTATTATTGTTATTATTATTATTATTATTATTAATGTTAAATTGTAATTATTGTTAATGTGGTTATTATTGTTATTGTTGTTATTGTTGTTATTGTTGTTGTTATTGTTGTTATTGTTGTTATCTTTGTTATTATTGTTATTATTGTTATTGTTGTTATTGTTATTGTTATTATTGTTATTGTTATTGTTATTATTGTTATTATTGTTATTATTGTTATTATTGTTATTATTGTTCTTATTGCTATAATTGTTATTATTGTTATTAGTGTTATTAATGTTATTATCGGTATTGTTGTTATTGTTGTTATTGTTGTTATTATTTTTATTATAGTTATTGTAGTTATTATTGTTATTGTTGTTATTGTTGTTATTATTGTTATTATTGTTATTATTGCAATTATTATTATTATTGTTATTAATGTTATATTGTTATTATTGTTATTATTGTTATTGTTATTGTTATTATTATTATTGTTGTTATTATTGTTATTATTATTATTATTGTTATTGTTGTTATTATTGTTATTATTGTTATTATTGATATTATTATTATTATTATTATTATTATTATTATTATTATTATTATTATTATTATTATTATTATCCTAATTGTTATTAATGTTTTTATTATTATTGTTATTATTATTTTTGTTGTTATTGGTGTTGTTGTTATTAATATTATTATTATTATTATTATTATTATTATTATTGTTATTATTGTTATTGTTGTTATTATTTGTAATTAATGTTATTATTGTTATTATTGTTTTTATTGTTATTATTGTTATTATTGTTATTATTGTTATTGCTATTGTTAGTATTATTATTGTTGTTATTATTGTTATTATTGTTATTATTGTTATTATTGTTATTATTATTATTGTTATTGTTGTTATTATTGTTATTGTTATTGTTATTATTGTTATTATTGTTATTATTGTTATTATTGTTGTTATTGTTATTGTTGTTATTATTCTTATTATTGTTGTTATTGTTATTATTGTTATTATTGTTATTATTGTTATTATTGTTCTTATTGCTATTATTGTTATTATTGTTATTATTGTTATTAGTGTTATTAATGTTATTAACGTTACTGTTGTTATTGTTGTTATTGTTGTTATTATTTTTAATATAGTTATTGAAGTTATTATTGTTATTGTTGTTATTGTTGTTACTATTTTTAATATAGTTATTGAAGTTATTATTGTTATTGTTGTTATTATTGTTATTCTTGTTATTGTTGTTATTATTGTTATTATTGTTATTATTGTTATTGTTATTGTTATTATTGTTATTATAGTTATTATTGTTATTAATGTTATTATTGTTATTTTTGTTATTGTTGTTATTGTTGTTATTTTTGTTGTTATTGTTATTGTTGTTAATATTGTTATTATTGATATTATTGTTATTGTTGTTATTGTTGTTATTGTTAATGTTGTTATTATTGTTATTGTTATTGTTGTTATTATTCTTATTATTATTGTTATTGTTATTATTGTTATTATTGATATTATTGCTATTATTGTTATTATTTTTATTATTGTTATTGTTATTGCTATTATTGTTATTATTGTTATTATAGTTATTATTGTTATTATTGTTGTTATTGTTATTGTTGTTATTATTCTTATTATTGTTGTTATTGTTATTATTGTTATTATTGTTATTATTGTTATTATTGTTATTAATGTTATTAACGTTACTGTTGTTATTGTTGTTATTGTTGTTATTGTTATTGTTGTTATTATCGTTATTGTTGTTATTGTTATTATTGTTATTATTGTTATTATTATTATTATTGTTATTAATGTTATATTGTTATTATTGTTATTATTGTTATTGTTATTGTTATTATTATTATTGTTGTTATTATTGTTATTATTATTATTATTGTTATTGTTGTTATTATTGTTATTATTGTTATTATTGTTATTATTATTATTATTATAATTATTATTATTATTATTATTATTATTATTATTATTATCCTAATTGTTATTAATGTTTTTATTATTATTGTTATTATTATTTTTGTTGTTATTGGTGTTGTTGTTATTAATATTATTATTATAATTATTATTATTATTGTTGTTATTATTGTTATTGTTGTTATTATTTGTTATTAATGTTATTATTGTTATTATTGTTATTATTGTTATTATTGTTATTATTGTTATTATTGTTACTGCTATTGTTATTATTATTATTGTTGTTATTATTGTTATTATTGTTATTATTGTTATTATTGTTATTATTATTATTGTTATTGTTGTTATTATTGTTATTGTTATTGTTATTATTGTTATTATTGTTATTATTGTTATTATTGTTGTTATTGTTATTGTTGTTATTATTGTTATTGTTATTATTGTTATTATTGTTATTATTGTTATTATTGTTCTTATTGCTATTATTGTTATTATTGTTATTATTGTTATTAGTGTTATTAATGTTATTAACGTTACTGTTGTTATTGTTGTTATTGTTGTTATTATTTTTAATATAGTTATTGATATTATTATTGTTATTGTTGTTATTGTTGTTATTATTGTTATTATTGTTATTATTATTACTATTGTTATTAATGTTATATTGTTATTATTTTTATTGTTGTTATTGTTGTTATTGTTGTTATTGTTGTTATTATTGTTATTTTTGTTATTGTTTTTATTATTGTTATTGTTGTTATTGTTTTTATTATTGTTATATTTGTTATTATTATTATTATTGTTATTAATGTTATATTGTTATTATTTTTATTGTTGTTATTGTTGTTATTATTGTTATTGTTGTTATTATTGTTGTTATTGTATTTATGGTTATTGTGGTAATTATTGTTATTGTTGTTATTGTTGTTATTGTTGTTGTTATTGTTGTTATTGTTATTGTTGTTATTATTGTTATTGTTGTTATTGTTATTATTGTTATTATTGTTATTATTTTTATTGTTATTGTTATTATTGTTATTATTGTTATTATTGTTATTATTGTTATTATTGTACTTATTGCTATTATTGTTATTATGTTATTATTGTTATTAGTGTTATTAATGTTATTATCGTAATTGTTGTTATTGTTGTTATTGTTGTTATTATTTTTATTATAGTTATTGTTGTTATTATTGTTATTGTTGTTATTGTTGTTATTATTGTTATTATTGTTATTATTATTGTTATTATTATTAATGTTAAATTGTAATTATTGTTAATGTGGTTATTATTGTCATTGTTGTTATTGTTGTTATTGTTGTTGTTATTGAAGTTATTGTTGTTATCTTTGTTATTATTGTTATTATTGTTATTGTTGTTATTGTTGTTATTGTTGTTATTGTTGTTATTGTTGTTATTGTTTTTATTATTGTTATTGTTGTTATTGTTGTTATTATTGTTATTGTTGTTATTGGTGTTGTTAATGTTATTGTTGTTATTGTTGTTATTATTTTATTTTTATTGTTGTTATTATTCTTATTATTATTGTTATTGTTATTATTGTTATTGTTGTTATTATTGTTATTATTGTTGTTATTGTTATTATTGATGTTATTGTTATTATTGTTATTGTTGTTATTGTTGTCATTGTTGTTAATGTTGTTATTATTGTTATTGTTATTATTGTTGTTATCTTTGTTATTATTGTTATTATTGTTATTGTTGTTATTGTTGTTATTGTTGTTATTGTTTTTATTATTGTTATTGTTGTTTTTGTTGTTATTATTGTTATTGTTGTTATTATTTTATTTTTATTGTTGTTATTATTCTTATTATTATTGTTATTGTTGTTACTGTTATTGTGGTTATTATTCTTATTATTGTTGTTATTGTTATTATTGTTATTATTATTATTGTTATTGTTGTTATTATTGTTATTGTTATTGTTATTATTGTTATTATTGTTATTATTGTTATTATTGTTATTATTGTTATTGTTATTGTTATTATTGTTATTATTTTTATTATTGTTATTATTGTTCTTATTGCTATTATTGTTATTATTGTTATTATTGTTATTAGTGTTATTAATGTTATTAACGTTACTGTTGTTATTGTTGTTATTGTTGTTATTATTTTTAATATAGTTATTGAAGTTATTATTGTTATTGTTGTTATTATTGTTATTCTTGTTATTGTTGTTATTATTGTTATTATTGTTATTATTGTTATTGTTATTGTTATTATTGTTATTGTTATTATTGTTATTATTGATATTATTGTTATTATTGTTATTATTTTTATTATTGTTATTGTTATTGCTATTATTGTTATTATTGTTATTATAGTTATTATTGTTATTATTGTTGTTATTGTTATTGTTGTTATTATTCTTATTATTGTTGTTATTGTTATTATTGTTATTATTGTTATTATTGTTATTATTGTTCTTATTGCTATTATTGTTATTATTGTTATTATTGTTATTAGTGTTATTAATGTTATTAACGTTACTGTTGTTATTGTTGTTATTGTTGTTATTATTTTTAATATAGTTATTGAAGTTATTATTGTTATTGTTGTTATTGTTGTTATTATTGTTATTATTGCTATTATTATTACTATTGTTATTAATGTTATATTGTTATTATTTTTATTGTTGTTATTGTTGTTATTGTTGTTATTATTGTTATTTTTGTTATTGTTTTTATTATTGTTATTGTAGTTATTGTTTTTATTATTGTTATATTTGTTATTATTATTATTATTGTTATTAATGTTATATTCTAATTATTGTTATTGTTTTTATTGTTGTTATTATTGTTATTGTTGTTATTATTGTTGTTATTGTATTTATGGTTATTGTTGTAATTATTGTTATTGTTGTTATTGTTGTTATTGTTGTTGTTATTGTTGTTATTGTTGTTATTGTTATTGTTGTTATTATTGTTATTGTTGTTAATGTTATTATTGTTATTATTGTTATTATTGTTATTGTTATTGTTATTATTGTTATTATTGTTACTATTGTTATTATTGTTCTTATTGCTATTATTGTTATTATGTTATTATTGTTATTAGTGTTATTAATGTTATTATCGTAATTGTTGTTATTGTTGTTATTGTTGTTATTATTATTATTATAGTTATTGTTGTTATTATTGTTATTGTTGTTATTGTTGTTATTATTGTTATTATTGTTATTATTATTATTATTATTATTAATGTTAAATTGTAATTATTGTTAATGTGGTTATTATTGTTATTGTTGTTATTGTTGTTATTGTTGTTGTTATTGTTGTTATTGTTGTTATCTTTGTTATTATTGTTATTATTGTTATTGTTGTTATTGTTGTTATTGTTGTTATTGTTGTTATTGTTGTTATTGTTTTTATTATTGTTATTGTTGTTATTGTTGTTATTATTGTTATTGTTGTTATTGATGTTGTTAATGTTATTGTTGTTATTGTTGTTATTATTTTATTTTTATTGTTGTTATTATTCTTATTATTATTGTTATTGTTGTTATTGTTGTTATTATTGTTATTATTGTTATTATTATTATTATTATTATTAATGTTAAATTGTAATTATTGTTAATGTGGTTATTATTGTTATTGTTGTTATTGTTGTTATTGTTGTTGTTATTGTTGTTATTGTTGTTATCTTTGTTATTATTGTTATTATTGTTATTGTTGTTATTGTTGTTATTGTTGTTATTGTTGTTATTGTTGTTATTATTTTTATTATTGTTATTGTTGTTATTGTTGTTATTATTGTTATTGTTGTTATTGATGTTGTTAATGTTATTGTTGTTATTGTTGTTATTATTTTATTTTTATTGTTGTTATTATTCTTATTATTATTGTTATTGTTATTATTGTTATTGTTGTTATTATTGTTATTATTGTTGTTATTGTTATTATTGTTGTTATTGTTATTATTGTTATTGTTGTTATTGTTGTCATTGTTGTTAATGTTGTTATTATTGTTATTGTTATTATTGTTGTTATCTTTGTTATTATTGTTATTATTGTTATTGTTGTTATTGTTGTTATTGTTGTTATTGTTGTTATTGTTGTTACTGTTGTTATTGTTTTTATTATTGTTATTGTTGTTTTTGTTGTTATTATTGTTATTGTTGTTATTATTTTATTTTTATTGTTGTTATTATTCTTATTATTATTGTTATTGTTGTTACTGTTATTGTGGTTATTATTCTTATTATTGTTGTTATTGTTATTATTGTTATTATTATTATTGTTATTGTTGTTATTATTGTTATTGTTATTGTTATTATTGTTATTATTGTTATTATTGTTATTATTGTTATTATTGTTATTGTTATTGTTATTATTGTTATTATTTTTATTATTGTTATTATTGTTCTTATTGCTATTATTGTTATTATTGTTATTATTGTTATTAGTGTTATTAATGTTATTAACGTTACTGTTGTTATTGTTGTTATTGTTGTTATTATTTTTAATATAGTTATTGAAGTTATTATTGTTATTGTTGTTATTATTGTTATTCTTGTTATTGTTGTTATTATTGTTATTATTGTTATTATTGTTATTGTTATTGTTATTATTGTTATTGTTATTATTGTTATTATTGATATTATTGTTATTATTGTTATTATTTTTATTATTGTTATTGTTATTGCTATTATTGTTATTATTGTTATTATAGTTATTATTGTTATTATTGTTGTTATTGTTATTGTTGTTATTATTCTTATTATTGTTGTTATTGTTATTATTGTTATTATTGTTATTATTGTTATTATTGTTCTTATTGCTATTATTGTTATTATTGTTATTATTGTTATTAGTGTTATTAATGTTATTAACGTTACTGTTGTTATTGTTGTTATTATTTTTAATATAGTTATTGAAGTTATTATTGTTATTGTTGTTATTGTTGTTATTATTGTTATTATTGCTATTATTATTACTATTGTTATTAATGTTATATTGTTATTATTTTTATTGTTGTTATTGTTGTTATTGTTGTTATTATTGTTATTTTTGTTATTGTTTTTATTATTGTTATTGTTGTTATTGTTTTTATTATTGTTATATTTGTTATTATTATTATTATTGTTATTAATGTTATATTCTAATTATTGTTATTGTTTTTATTGTTGTTATTATTGTTATTGTTGTTATTATTGTTGTTATTGTATTTATGGTTATTGTTGTAATTATTGTTATTGTTGTTATTGTTGTTATTGTTGTTGTTATTGTTGTTATTGTTGTTATTGTTATTGTTGTTATTATTGTTATTGTTGTTATTGTTATTATTGTTATTATTGTTATTATTGTTATTGTTATTGTTATTATTGTTATTATTGTTACTATTGTTATTATTGTTCTTATTGCTATTATTGTCATTATGTTATTATTGTTATTAGTGTTATTAATGTTATTATCGTAATTGTTGTTATTGTTGTTATTGTTGTTATTATTATTATTATAGTTATTGTTGTTATTATTGTTATTGTTGTTATTGTTGTTATTATTGTTATTATTGTTATTATTATTATTATTATTATTAATGTTAAATTGTAATTATTGTTAATGTGGTTATTATTGTTATTGTTGTTATTGTTGTTATTGTTGTTGTTATTGTTGTTATTGTTGTTATCTTTGTTATTATTGTTATTATTGTTATTGTTGTTATTGTTGTTATTGTTGTTATTGTTGTTATTGTTGTTATTGTTTTTATTATTGTTATTGTTGTTATTGTTGTTATTATTGTTATTGTTGTTATTGATGTTGTTAATGTTATTGTTGTTATTGTTGTTATTATTTTATTTTTATTGTTGTTATTATTCTTATTATTATTGTTATTGTTGTTATTGTTGTTATTATTGTTATTATTATTATTATTATTATTATTATTATTAATGTTAAATTGTAATTATTGTTAATGTGGTTATTATTGTTATTGTTGTTATTGTTGTTATTGTTGTTGTTATTGTTGTTATTGTTGTTATCTTTGTTATTATTGTTATTATTGTTATTGTAGTTATTGTTGTTATTGTTGTTATTGTTGTTATTGTTGTTATTATTTTTATTATTGTTATTGTTGTTATTGTTGTTATTATTGTTATTGTTGTTATTGATGTTGTTAATGTTATTGTTGTTATTGTTGTTATTATTTTATTTTTATTGTTGTTATTATTCTTATTATTATTGTTATTGTTGTTACTGTTATTGTGGTTATTATTCTTATTATTGTTGTTATTGTTATTATTGTTATTATTATTATTGTTATTGTTGTTATTATTGTTATTGTTATTGTTATTGCTATGGTTATTATATTATTGTTGTTATTATTGTTATTATTGTTTTTATTGTTATTATTGTTATTATTATTATTGTTAATGTTGTTATTATTGTTATTGTTATTGTTATTATTGTTATTATTGTTATTATTGTTATTATTGTTGTTATTGTTATTGTTGTTATTATTCTTATTATTATTGTTATTGTTATTATTGTTATTATTGATATTATTGTTATTATTGTTATTATTGTTATTATTGTTATTATTGTTATTGTTATTGCTATTATTGTTATTATTGTTATTATTGTTATTATTGTTCTTATTGCTATTATTGTTATTATTGTTATTAGTGTTATTAATGTTATTATCGTTATTGTTGTTGTTGTTGTTAATATTGTTATTGTTGTTATTGTAGTTATTATTGTTATTATTGTTGTTATTGTTATTGTTGTTATTATTGTTATTGTTATTGTTGTTATTATTATTGTTATTATTGTTATTGCTGTTATTGTTGATATTATTGTTATTATTGTTATTATTGTCATTATATTTATTGTTATTGTTATTGTTGTTATTATTGCTATTGTTGTTATTGTTATTGTTATTGTTATTATTATTATTGTTGTTATTGTTATTATTATTATTATTGTTTTTGTTATTGTTGTTATTATGGATATTGTTATTGTTATTATTGTTATTATTGTTATTATTGTTGTTATTGTTATTGTTGTTATTATTCTTATTATTCTTGTTATTGTTATTATTGTTATTATTGTTATTGTTGTTATTGTTGTTATTGTTGTTATTGTTTTTATTATTGTTATTGTTGTTATTGTTGTTATTATTGTTATTATTGTTGTTATTGTTAATGTGGTTATTATTGTTATTGTTCTTATTGTTGTTATTGTTGTTATTGTTGTTATTGTTGTTGTTATTGTTGTTATTGTTGTTATCTTTGTTATTATTGTTATTGTTGATATTATTGTTATTGTTGTTATTGTTGTTATTATTGTTATTATTGTTGTTATTGTTATTGTTGTTATTATTCTTATTATTGTTGTTATTGTTATTATTGTTATTATTGTTATTATTGTTATTATTGTTCTTATTGCTATTATTGTTATTATTGTTATTATTGTTATTAGTGTTATTGTTGTTATTGATGTTGTTAATGTTATTGTTGTTATTGTTGTTATTATTTTATTTTTATTGTTGTTATTATTCTTATTATTATTGTTATTGTTATTATTGTTATTGTTGTTATTATTGTTATTATTGTTGTTATTGTTATTGTTATTATTGTTATTGTTATTGTTATTATTGTTATTATTGTTATTATTGTTATTATTGTTATTATTGTTCTTATTGCTATAATTGTTATTATTGTTATTAGTGTTATTAATGTTATTATCGGTATTGTTGTTATTGTTGTTATTGTTGTTATTATTTTTATTATAGTTATTGTAGTTATTATTGTTATTGTTGTTATTGTTGTTATTATTGTTATTATTGTTATTATTGCAATTATTATTATTATTGTTATTAATGTTATATTGTTATTATTGTTATTATTGTTATTGTTATTGTTATTATTATTATTGTTGTTATTATTGTTATTATTATTATTATTGTTATTGTTGTTATTATTGTTATTATAGTTATTATTGATATTATTATTATTATTATTATTATTATTATTATTATTATTATTATTATTATTATTATTATCCTAATTGTTATTAATGTTTTTATTATTATTGTTATTATTATTTTTGTTGTTATTGGTGTTGTTGTTATTAAAATTATTATTATTATTATTATTATTATTATTATTGTTATTATTGTTATTGTTGTTATTATTTGTAATTAATGTTATTATTGTTATTATTGTTTTTATTGTTATTATTGTTATTATTGTTATTATTGTTATTGCTATTGTTAGTATTATTATTGTTGTTATTATTGTTATTATTGTTATTATTGTTATTATTGTTATTATTATTATTGTTATTGTTGTTATTATTGTTATTGTTATTGTTATTATTGTTATTATTGTTATTATTGTTATTATTGTTGTTATTGTTATTGTTGTTATTATTCTTATTATTGTTGTTATTGTTATTATTGTTATTATAGTTATTATTGTTATTATTGTTCTTATTGCTATTATTGTTATTATTGTTATTATTGTTATTAGTGTTATTAATGTTATTAACGTTACTGTTGTTATTGTTGTTATTGTTGTTATTATTTTTAATATAGTTATTGAAGTTATTATTGTTATTGTTGTTATTGTTGTTACTATTTTTAATATAGTTATTGAAGTTATTATTGTTATTGTTGTTATTATTGTTATTCTTGTTATTGTTGTTATTATTGTTATTATTGTTATTATTGTTATTGTTATTGTTATTATTGTTATTGTTGTTATTATTGTTATTAATGTTATTATTGTTATTTTTGTTATTGTTGTTATTGTTGTTATTTTTGTTGTTATTGTTATTGTTGTTAATATTGTTATTATTGTTATTATTGTTATTGTTGTTATTGTTGTTATTGTTAATGTTGTTATTATTGTTATTGTTATTGTTGTTATTATTCATATTATTATTGTTATTGTTATTATTGTTATTATTGATATTATTGTTATTATTGTTATTATTTTTATTATTGTTATTGTTATTGCTATTATTGTTATTATAGTTATTATTGTTATTATTGTTGTTATTGTTATCGTTGTTATTATTCTTATTATTGTTGTTATTGTTATTATTGTTATTATTGTTATTATTGTTATTATTGTTATTAATGTTATTAACGTTACTGTTGTTATTGTTGTTATTGTTGTTATTGTTATTGTTGTTATTATTGTTATTGTTGTTATTGTTATTATTGTTATTATTGTTATTATTATTATTATTGTTATTAATGTTATATTGTTATTATTGTTATTATTGTTATTGTTATTGTTATTATTATTATTGTTGTTATTATTGTTATTATTATTATTATTGTTATTGTTGTTATTATTGTTATTATTGTTATTATTGTTATTATTGTTATTATTATTATTGTTATTGTTGTTATTATTGTTATTGTTATTGTTATTATTGTTATTATTGTTATTATTGTTATTATTGTTGTTATTGTTATTGTTGTTATTATTGTTATTGTTATTATTGTTATTATTGTTATTATTGTTATTATTGTTCTTATTGCTATTATTGTTATTATTGTTATTATTGTTATTAGTGTTATTAATGTTATTAACGTTACTGTTGTTATTGTTGTTATTGTTGTTATTATTTTTAATATAGTTATTGATATTATTATTGTTATTGTTGTTATTGTTGTTATTATTGTTATTATTGTTATTATTATTACTATTGTTATTAATGTTATATTGTTATTATTTTTATTGTTGTTATTGTTGTTATTGTTGTTATTGTTGTTATTATTGTTATTTTTGTTATTGTTTTTATTATTGTTATTGTTGTTATTGTTTTTATTATTGTTATATTTGTTATTATTATTATTATTGTTATTAATGTTATATTGTTATTATTTTTATTGTTGTTATTGTTGTTATTATTGTTATTGTTGTTATTATTGTTGTTATTGTATTTATGGTTATTGTGGTAATTATTGTTATTGTTGTTATTGCTGTTATTGTTGTTGTTATTGTTGTTATTGTTATTGTTGTTATTATTGTTATTGTTGTTATTGTTATTATTGTTATTATTGTTATTATTTTTATTGTTATTGTTATTATTGTTATTATTGTTATTATTGTTATTATTGTACTTATTGCTATTATTGTTATTATGTTATTATTGTTATTAGTGTTATTAATGTTATTATCGTAATTGTTGTTATTGTTGTTATTGTTGTTATTATTTTTATTATAGTTATTGTTGTTATTATTGTTATTGTTGTTATTGTTGTTATTATTGTTATTATTGTTATTATTATTGTTATTATTATTAATGTTAAATTGTAATTATTGTTAATGTGGTTATTATTGTTATTTTTGTTATTGTTGTTATTGTTGTTATTTTTGTTGTTATTGTTATTGTTGTTAATATTGTTATTATTGTTATTATTGTTATTGTTGTTATTGTTGTTATTGTTAATGTTGTTATTATTGTTATTGTTATTGTTGTTATTATTCATATTATTATTGTTATTGTTATTATTGTTATTATTGATATTATTGTTATTATTGTTATTATTTTTATTATTGTTATTGTTATTGCTATTATTGTTATTATAGTTATTATTGTTATTATTGTTGTTATTGTTATTGTTGTTATTATTCTTATTATTGTTGTTATTGTTATTATTGTTATTATTGTTATTATTGTTATTATTGTTATTAATGTTATTAACGTTACTGTTGTTATTGTTGTTATTGTTGTTATTGTTATTGTTGTTATTATCGTTATTGTTGTTATTGTTATTATTGTTATTATTGTTATTATTATTATTATTGTTATTAATGTTATATTGTTATTATTGTTATTATTGTTATTGTTATTGTTATTATTATTATTGTTGTTATTATTGTTATTATTATTATTATTGTTATTGTTGTTATTATTGTTATTATTGTTATTATTGTTATTATTGTTATTATTATTATTGTTATTGTTGTTATTATTGTTATTGTTATTGTTATTATTGTTATTATTGTTATTATTGTTATTATTGTTGTTATTGTTATTGTTGTTATTATTGTTATTGTTATTATTGTTATTATTGTTATTATTGTTATTATTGTTCTTATTGCTATTATTGTTATTATTGTTATTATTGTTATTAGTGTTATTAATGTTATTAACGTTACTGTTGTTATTGTTGTTATTGTTGTTATTTTTGTTATTGTTGTTATTATTGTTATTGTTGTTATTGTTGTTATTATTGTTATTATTGTTATTATTATTACTATTGTTATTAATGTTATATTGTTATTATTTTTATTGTTGTTATTGTTGTTATTGTTGTTATTGTTGTTATTATTGTTATTTTTGTTATTGTTTTTATTATTGTTATTGTTGTTATTGTTTTTATTATTGTTATATTTGTTATTATTATTATTATTGTTATTAATGTTATATTGTTATTATTTTTATTGTTGTTATTGTTGTTATTATTGTTATTGTTGTTATTATTGTTGTTATTGTATTTATGGTTATTGTGGTAATTATTGTTATTGTTGTTATTGCTGTTATTGTTGTTGTTATTGTTGTTATTGTTATTGTTGTTATTATTGTTATTGTTGTTATTGTTATTATTGTTATTATTGTTATTATTTTTATTGTTATTGTTATTATTGTTATTATTGTTATTATTGTTATTATTGTACTTATTGCTATTATTGTTATTATGTTATTATTGTTATTAGTGTTATTAATGTTATTATCGTAATTGTTGTTATTGTTGTTATTGTTGTTATTATTTTTATTATAGTTATTGTTGTTATTATTGTTATTGTTGTTATTGTTGTTATTATTGTTATTATTGTTATTATTATTGTTATTATTATTAATGTTAAATTGTAATTATTGTTAATGTGGTTATTATTGTCATTGTTGTTATTGTTGTTATTGTTGTTGTTAATGAAGTTATTGTTGTTATCTTTGTTATTATTGTTATTATTGTTATTGTTGTTATTGTTGTTATTGTTGTTATTGTTGTTATTGTTGTTATTGTTTTTATTATTGTTATTGTTGTTATTGTTGTTATTATTGTTATTGTTGTTATTGATGTTGTTAATGTTATTGTTGTTATTGTTGTTATTATTTTATTTTTATTGTTGTTATTATTCTTATTATTATTGTTATTGTTATTATTGTTATTGTTGTTATTATTGTTATTATTGTTGTTATTGTTATTATTGTTGTTATTGTTATTATTGTTATTGTTGTTATTGTTGTCATTGTTGTTAATGTTGTTATTATTGTTATTGTTATTATTGTTGTTATCTTTGTTATTATTGTTATTATTGTTATTGTTGTTATTGTTGTTATTGTTGTTATTGTTGTTATTGTTGTTATTGTTGTTATTGTTTTTATTATTGTTATTGTTGTTTTTGTTGTTATTATTGTTATTGTTGTTATTATTTTATTTTTATTGTTGTTATTATTCTTATTATTATTGTTATTGTTGTTACTGTTATTGTGGTTATTATTCTTATTATTGTTGTTATTGTTATTATTGTTATTATTATTATTGTTATTGTTGTTATTATTGTTATTGTTATTGTTATTATTGTTATTATTGTTATTATTGTTATTATTGTTATTATTGTTATTGTTATTGTTATTATTGTTATTATTTTTATTATTGTTATTATTGTTCTTATTGCTATTATTGTTATTATTGTTATTATTGTTATTAGTGTTATTAATGTTATTAACGTTACTGTTGTTATTGTTGTTATTGTTGTTATTATTTTTAATATAGTTATTGAAGTTATTATTGTTATTGTTGTTATTATTGTTATTCTTGTTATTGTTGTTATTATTGTTATTATTGTTATTATTGTTATTGTTATTGTTATTATTGTTATTGTTATTATTGTTATTATTGATATTATTGTTATTATTGTTATTATTTTTATTATTGTTATTGTTATTGCTATTATTGTTATTATTGTTATTATAGTTATTATTGTTATTATTGTTGTTATTGTTATTGTTGTTATTATTCTTATTATTCTTGTTATTGTTATTATTGTTATTATTGTTATTGTTGTTATTGTTGTTATTGTTGTTATTGTTTTTATTATTGTTATTGTTGTTATTGTTGTTATTATTGTTATTATTGTTGTTATTGTTAATGTGGTTATTATTGTTATTGTTCTTATTGTTGTTATTGTTGTTATTGTTGTTATTGTTGTTGTTATTGTTGTTATTGTTGTTATCTTTGTTATTATTGTTATTGTTGATATTATTGTTATTGTTGTTATTGTTGTTATTATTGTTATTATTGTTGTTATTGTTATTGTTGTTATTATTCTTATTATTGTTGTTATTGTTATTATTGTTATTATTGTTATTATTGTTATTATTGTTCTTATTGCTATTATTGTTATTATTGTTATTATTGTTATTAGTGTTATTGTTGTTATTGATGTTGTTAATGTTATTGTTGTTATTGTTGTTATTATTTTATTTTTATTGTTGTTATTATTCTTATTATTATTGTTATTGTTATTATTGTTATTGTTGTTATTATTGTTATTATTGTTGTTATTGTTATTGTTATTATTGTTATTGTTATTGTTATTATTGTTATTATTGTTATTATTGTTATTATTGTTATTATTGTTCTTATTGCTATAATTGTTATTATTGTTATTAGTGTTATTAATGTTATTATCGGTATTGTTGTTATTGTTGTTATTGTTGTTATTATTTTTATTATAGTTATTGTAGTTATTATTGTTATTGTTGTTATTGTTGTTATTATTGTTATTATTGTTATTATTGCAATTATTATTATTATTGTTATTAATGTTATATTGTTATTATTGTTATTATTGTTATTGTTATTGTTATTATTATTATTGTTGTTATTATTGTTATTATTATTATTATTGTTATTGTTGTTATTATTGTTATTATTGTTATTATTGATATTATTATTATTATTATTATTATTATTATTATTATTATTATTATTATTATTATTATTATCCTAATTGTTATTAATGTTTTTATTATTATTGTTATTATTATTTTTGTTGTTATTGGTGTTGTTGTTATTAAAATTATTATTATTATTATTATTATTATTATTATTGTTATTATTGTTATTGTTGTTATTATTTGTAATTAATGTTATTATTGTTATTATTGTTTTTATTGTTATTATTGTTATTATTGTTATTATTGTTATTGCTATTGTTAGTATTATTATTGTTGTTATTATTGTTATTATTGTTATTATTGTTATTATTGTTATTATTATTATTGTTATTGTTGTTATTATTGTTATTGTTATTGTTATTATTGTTATTATTGTTATTATTGTTATTATTGTTGTTATTGTTATTGTTGTTATTATTCTTATTATTGTTGTTATTGTTATTATTGTTATTATAGTTATTATTGTTATTATTGTTCTTATTGCTATTATTGTTATTATTGTTATTATTGTTATTAGTGTTATTAATGTTATTAACGTTACTGTTGTTATTGTTGTTATTGTTGTTATTATTTTTAATATAGTTATTGAAGTTATTATTGTTATTGTTGTTATTGTTGTTACTATTTTTAATATAGTTATTGAAGTTATTATTGTTATTGTTGTTATTATTGTTATTCTTGTTATTGTTGTTATTATTGTTATTATTGTTATTATTGTTATTGTTATTGTTATTATTGTTATTATAGTTATTATTGTTATTAATGTTATTATTGTTATTTTTGTTATTGTTGTTATTGTTGTTATTTTTGTTGTTATTGTTATTGTTGTTAATATTGTTATTATTGTTATTATTGTTATTGTTGTTATTGTTGTTATTGTTAATGTTGTTATTATTGTTATTGTTATTGTTGTTATTATTCATATTATTATTGTTATTGTTATTATTGTTATTATTGATATTATTGTTATTATTGTTATTATTTTTATTATTGTTATTGTTATTGCTATTATTGTTATTATAGTTATTATTGTTATTATTGTTGTTATTGTTATCGTTGTTATTATTCTTATTATTGTTGTTATTGTTATTATTGTTATTATTGTTATTATTGTTATTATTGTTATTAATGTTATTAACGTTACTGTTGTTATTGTTGTTATTGTTGTTATTGTTATTGTTGTTATTATCGTTATTGTTGTTATTGTTATTATTGTTATTATTGTTATTATTATTATTATTGTTATTAATGTTATATTGTTATTATTGTTATTATTGTTATTGTTATTGTTATTATTATTATTGTTGTTATTATTGTTATTATTATTATTATTGTTATTGTTGTTATTGTTGTTGTTATTGTTGTTATTGTTGTTATTGTTATTGTTGTTATTATTGTTATTGTTGTTATTGTTATTATTGTTATTATTGTTATTATTGTTATTGTTATTGTTATTATTGTTATTATTGTTACTATTGTTATTATTGTTCTTATTGCTATTATTGTTATTATGTTATTATTGTTATTAGTGTTATTAATGTTATTATCGTAATTGTTGTTATTGTTGTTATTGTTGTTATTATTATTATTATAGTTATTGTTGTTATTATTGTTATTGTTGTTATTGTTGTTATTATTTTTAATATAGTTATTGATATTATTATTGTTATTGTTGTTATTGTTGTTATTATTGTTATTATTGTTATTATTATTACTATTGTTATTAATGTTATATTGTTATTATTTTTATTGTTGTTATTGTTGTTATTGTTGTTATTGTTGTTATTATTGTTATTTTTGTTATTGTTTTTATTATTGTTATTGTTGTTATTGTTTTTATTATTGTTATATTTGTTATTATTATTATTATTGTTATTAATGTTATATTGTTATTATTTTTATTGTTGTTATTGTTGTTATTATTGTTATTGTTGTTATTATTGTTGTTATTGTATTTATGGTTATTGTGGTAATTATTGTTATTGTTGTTATTGTTGTTATTGTTGTTGTTATTGTTGTTATTGTTATTGTTGTTATTATTGTTATTGTTGTTATTGTTATTATTGTTATTATTGTTATTATTTTTATTGTTATTGTTATTATTGTTATTATTGTTATTATTGTTATTATTGTACTTATTGCTATTATTGTTATTATGTTATTATTGTTATTAGTGTTATTAATGTTATTATCGTAATTGTTGTTATTGTTGTTATTGTTGTTATTATTTTTATTATAGTTATTGTTGTTATTATTGTTATTGTTGTTATTGTTGTTATTATTGTTATTATTGTTATTATTATTGTTATTATTATTAATGTTAAATTGTAATTATTGTTAATGTGGTTATTATTGTCATTGTTGTTATTGTTGTTATTGTTGTTGTTAATGAAGTTATTGTTGTTATCTTTGTTATTATTGTTATTATTGTTATTGTTGTTATTGTTGTTATTGTTGTTATTGTTGTTATTGTTGTTATTGTTTTTATTATTGTTATTGTTGTTATTGTTGTTATTATTGTTATTGTTGTTATTGATGTTGTTAATGTTATTGTTGTTATTGTTGTTATTATTTTATTTTTATTGTTGTTATTATTCTTATTATTATTGTTATTGTTATTATTGTTATTGTTGTTATTATTGTTATTATTGTTGTTATTGTTATTATTGTTGTTATTGTTATTATTGTTATTGTTGTTATTGTTGTCATTGTTGTTAATGTTGTTATTATTGTTATTGTTATTATTGTTGTTATCTTTGTTATTATTGTTATTATTGTTATTGTTGTTATTGTTGTTATTGTTGTTATTGTTGTTATTGTTGTTATTGTTGTTATTGTTTTTATTATTGTTATTGTTGTTTTTGTTGTTATTATTGTTATTGTTGTTATTATTTTATTTTTATTGTTGTTATTATTCTTATTATTATTGTTATTGTTGTTACTGTTATTGTGGTTATTATTCTTATTATTGTTGTTATTGTTATTATTGTTATTATTATTATTGTTATTGTTGTTATTATTGTTATTGTTATTGTTATTATTGTTATTATTGTTATTATTGTTATTATTGTTATTATTGTTATTGTTATTGTTATTATTGTTATTATTTTTATTATTGTTATTATTGTTCTTATTGCTATTATTGTTATTATTGTTATTATTGTTATTAGTGTTATTAATGTTATTAACGTTACTGTTGTTATTGTTGTTATTGTTGTTATTATTTTTAATATAGTTATTGAAGTTATTATTGTTATTGTTGTTATTATTGTTATTCTTGTTATTGTTGTTATTATTGTTATTATTGTTATTATTGTTATTGTTATTGTTATTATTGTTATTGTTATTATTGTTATTATTGATATTATTGTTATTATTGTTATTATTTTTATTATTGTTATTGTTATTGCTATTATTGTTATTATTGTTATTATAGTTATTATTGTTATTATTGTTGTTATTGTTATTGTTGTTATTATTCTTATTATTGTTGTTATTGTTATTATTGTTATTATTGTTATTATTGTTATTATTGTTCTTATTGCTATTATTGTTATTATTGTTATTATTGTTATTAGTGTTATTAATGTTATTAACGTTACTGTTGTTATTGTTGTTATTGTTGTTATTATTTTTAATATAGTTATTGAAGTTATTATTGTTATTGTTGTTATTGTTGTTATTATTGTTATTATTGCTATTATTATTACTATTGTTATTAATGTTATATTGTTATTATTTTTATTGTTGTTATTGTTGTTATTGTTGTTATTATTGTTATTTTTGTTATTGTTTTTATTATTGTTATTGTTGTTATTGTTTTTATTATTGTTAAATTTGTTATTATTATTATTATTGTTATTAATGTTATATTCTAATTATTGTTATTGTTTTTATTGTTGTTATTATTGTTATTGTTGTTATTATTGTTGTTATTGTATTTATGGTTATTGTTGTAATTATTGTTATTGTTGTTATTGTTGTTATTGTTGTTGTTATTGTTGTTATTGTTGTTATTGTTATTGTTGTTATTATTGTTATTGTTGTTATTGTTATTATTGTTATTATTGTTATTATTGTTATTGTTATTGTTATTATTGTTATTATTGTTACTATTGTTATTATTGTTCTTATTGCTATTATTGTTATTATGTTATTATTGTTATTAGTGTTATTAATGTTATTATCGTAATTGTTGTTATTGTTGTTATTGTTGTTATTATTATTATTATAGTTATTGTTGTTATTATTGTTATTGTTGTTATTGTTGTTATTATTGTTATTATTGTTATTATTATTATTATTATTATTAATGTTAAATTGTAATTATTGTTAATGTGGTTATTATTGTTATTGTTGTTATTGTTGTTATTGTTGTTGTTATTGTTGTTATTGTTGTTATCTTTGTTATTATTGTTATTATTGTTATTGTTGTTATTGTTGTTATTGTTGTTATTGTTGTTATTGTTGTTATTGTTTTTATTATTGTTATTGTTGTTATTGTTGTTATTATTGTTATTGTTGTTATTGATGTTGTTAATGTTATTGTTGTTATTGTTGTTATTATTTTATTTTTATTGTTGTTATTATTCTTATTATTATTGTTATTGTTGTTATTGTTGTTATTATTGTTATTATTGTTATTATTATTATTATTATTATTAATGTTAAATTGTAATTATTGTTAATGTGGTTATTATTGTTATTGTTGTTATTGTTGTTATTGTTGTTGTTATTGTTGTTATTGTTGTTATCTTTGTTATTATTGTTATTATTGTTATTGTTGTTATTGTTGTTATTGTTGTTATTGTTGTTATTGTTGTTATTATTTTTATTATTGTTATTGTTGTTATTGTTGTTATTATTGTTATTGTTGTTATTGATGTTGTTAATGTTATTGTTGTTATTGTTGTTATTATTTTATTTTTATTGTTGTTATTATTCTTATTATTATTGTTATTGTTATTATTGTTATTGTTGTTATTATTGTTATTATTGTTGTTATTGTTATTATTGTTGTTATTGTTATTATTGTTATTGTTGTTATTGTTGTCATTGTTGTTAATGTTGTTATTATTGTTATTGTTATTATTGTTGTTATCTTTGTTATTATTGTTATTATTGTTATTGTTGTTATTGTTGTTATTGTTGTTATTGTTGTTATTGTTGTTATTGTTGTTATTGTTTTTATTATTGTTATTGTTGTTATTGTTGTTATTATTGTTATTGTTGTTATTATTTTATTTTTATTGTTGTTATTATTCTTATTATTATTGTTATTGTTGTTACTGTTATTGTGGTTATTATTCTTATTATTGTTGTTATTGTTATTATTGTTATTATTATTATTGTTATTGTTGTTATTATTGTTATTGTTATTGTTATTATTGTTATTATTGTTATTATTGTTATTATTGTTATTATTGTTATTATTGTTATTGTTATTGTTATTATTGTTATTATTTTTATTATTGTTATTATTGTTCTTATTGCTATTATTGTTATTATTGTTATTATTGTTATTAGTGTTATTAATGTTATTAACGTTACTGTTGTTATTGTTGTTATTGTTGTTATTATTTTTAATATAGTTATTGAAGTTATTATTGTTATTGTTGTTATTATTGTTATTCTTGTTATTGTTGTTATTATTGTTATTATTGTTATTATTGTTATTGTTATTGTTATTATTGTTATTGTTATTATTGTTATTATTGATATTATTGTTATTATTGTTATTATTTTTATTATTGTTATTGTTATTGCTATTATTGTTATTATTGTTATTATAGTTATTATTGTTATTATTGTTGTTATTGTTATTGTTGTTATTATTCTTATTATTGTTGTTATTGTTATTATTGTTATTATTGTTATTATTGTTATTATTGTTCTTATTGCTATTATTGTTATTATTGTTATTATTGTTATTAGTGTTATTAATGTTATTAACGTTACTGTTGTTATTGTTGTTATTGTTGTTATTATTTTTAATATAGTTATTGAAGTTATTATTGTTATTGTTGTTATTGTTGTTATTATTGTTATTATTGCTATTATTATTACTATTGTTATTAATGTTATATTGTTATTATTTTTATTGTTCTTATTGTTGTTATTGTTGTTATTATTGTTATTTTTGTTATTGTTTTTATTATTGTTATTGTTGTTATTGTTTTTATTATTGTTATATTTGTTATTATTATTATTATTGTTATTAATGTTATATTCTAATTATTGTTATTGTTTTTATTGTTGTTATTATTGTTATTGTTGTTATTATTGTTGTTATTGTATTTATGGTTATTGTTGTAATTATTGTTATTGTTGTTATTGTTGTTATTGTTGTTGTTATTGTTGTTATTGTTGTTATTGTTATTGTTGTTATTATTGTTATTGTTGTTATTGTTATTATTGTTATTATTGTTATTATTGTTATTGTTATTGTTATTATTGTTATTATTGTTACTATTGTTATTATTGTTCTTATTGCTATTATTGTTATTATGTTATTATTGTTATTAGTGTTATTAATGTTATTATCGTAATTGTTGTTATTGTTGTTATTGTTGTTATTATTATTATTATAGTTATTGTTGTTATTATTGTTATTGTTGTTATTGTTGTTATTATTGTTATTATTGTTATTATTATTATTATTATTATTAATGTTAAATTGTAATTATTGTTAATGTGGTTATTATTGTTATTGTTGTTATTGTTGTTATTGTTGTTGTTATTGTTGTTATTGTTGTTATCTTTGTTATTATTGTTATTATTGTTATTGTTGTTATTGTTGTTATTGTTGTTATTGTTGTTATTGTTGTTATTGTTTTTATTATTGTTATTGTTGTTATTGTTGTTATTATTGTTATTGTTGTTATTGATGTTGTTAATGTTATTGTTGTTATTGTTGTTATTATTTTATTTTTATTGTTGTTATTATTCTTATTATTATTGTTATTGTTGTTATTGTTGTTATTATTGTTATTATTGTTATTATTATTATTATTATTATTAATGTTAAATTGTAATTATTGTTAATGTGGTTATTATTGTTATTGTTGTTATTGTTGTTATTGTTGTTGTTATTGTTGTTATTGTTGTTATCTTTGTTATTATTGTTATTATTGTTATTGTTGTTATTGTTGTTATTGTTGTTATTGTTGTTATTGTTGTTATTATTTTTATTATTGTTATTGTTGTTATTGTTGTTATTATTGTTATTGTTGTTATTGATGTTGTTAATGTTATTGTTGTTATTGTTGTTATTATTTTATTTTTATTGTTGTTATTATTCTTATTATTATTGTTATTGTTGTTACTGTTATTGTGGTTATTATTCTTATTATTGTTGTTATTGTTATTATTGTTATTATTATTATTGTTATTGTTGTTATTATTGTTATTGTTATTGTTATTGCTATGGTTATTATTATTATTGTTGTTATTATTGTTATTATTGTTTTTATTGTTATTATTGTTATTATTATTATTGTTAATGTTGTTATTATTGTTATTGTTATTGTTATTATTGTTATTATTGTTATTATTGTTATTATTGTTGTTATTGTTATTGTTGTTATTATTCTTATTATTATTGTTATTGTTATTATTGTTATTATTGATATTATTGTTATTATTGTTATTATTGTTATTATTGTTATTATTGTTATTGTTATTGCTATTATTGTTATTATTGTTATTATTGTTATTATTGTTCTTATTGCTATTATTGTTATTATTGTTATTAGTGTTATTAATGTTATTATCGTTATTGTTGTTATTGTTGTTAATATTGTTATTGTTGTTATTGTAGTTATTATTGTTATTATTGTTGTTATTGTTATTGTTGTTATTATTGTTATTGTTATTGTTGTTATTATTATTGTTATTATTGTTATTGCTGTTATTGTTGATATTATTGTTATTATTGTTATTATTGTCATTATATTTATTGTTATTGTTATTGTTGTTATTATTGCTATTGTTGTTATTGTTATTGTTATTGTTATTATTATTATTGTTGTTATTGTTATTATTATTATTATTGTTTTTGTTATTGTTGTTATTATGGATATTGTTATTGTTATTATTGTTATTATTGTTATTATTGTTGTTATTGTTATTGTTGTTATTATTCTTATTATTCTTGTTATTGTTATTATTGTTATTATTGTTATTGTTGTTATTGTTGTTATTGTTGTTATTGTTTTTATTATTGTTATTGTTGTTATTGTTGTTATTATTGTTATTATTGTTGTTATTGTTAATGTGGTTATTATTGTTATTGTTCTTATTGTTGTTATTGTTGTTATTGTTGTTATTGTTGTTGTTATTGTTGTTATTGTTGTTATCTTTGTTATTATTGTTATTGTTGATATTATTGTTATTGTTGTTATTGTTGTTATTATTGTTATTATTGTTGTTATTGTTATTGTTGTTATTATTCTTATTATTGTTGTTATTGTTATTATTGTTATTATTGTTATTATTGTTATTATTGTTCTTATTGCTATTATTGTTATTATTGTTATTATTGTTATTAGTGTTATTAATGTTATTAACGTTACTGTTGTTATTGTTGTTATTGTTGTTATTATTTTTAATATAGTTATTGAAGTTATTATTGTTATTGTTGTTATTGTTGTTATTATTTTTAATATAGTTATTGAAGTTATTATTGTTATTGTTGTTATTATTGTTATTCTTGTTATTGTTGTTATTATTGTTATTATTGTTATTATTGTTATTGTTATTGTTATTATTGTTATTATAGTTATTATTGTTATTAATGTTATTATTGTTATTTTTGTTATTGTTGTTATTGTTGTTATTTTTGTTGTTATTGTTATTGTTGTTATTATTGTTATTATTGTTATTATTGTTATTGTTGTTATTGTTGTTATTGTTAATGTTGTTATTATTGTTATTGTTATTGTTGTTATTATTGTTATTATTGTTATTATTATTATTATTGTTATTAATGTTATATTGTTATTATTGTTATTATTGTTATTGTTATTGTTATTATTATTATTGTTGTTATTATTGTTATTATTATTATTATTGTTATTGTTGTTATTATTGTTATTATTGTTATTATTATTATTATTATTATTATTATTATTATTATTATTATTATTATTATTATCCTAATTGTTATTAATGTTTTTATTATTATTGTTATTATTATTTTTGTTGTTATTGGTGTTGTTGTTATTAATATTATTATTATAATTATTATTATTATTGTTGTTATTATTGTTATTGTTGTTATTATTTGTTATTAATGTTATTATTGTTATTATTGTTATTATTGTTATTATTGTTATTATTGTTATTATTGTTACTGCTATTGTTATTATTATTATTGTTGTTATTATTGTTATTATTGTTATTATTGTTATTAATGTTATTATTATTATTGTTATTGTTGTTATTATTGTTATTGTTATTGTTATTATTGTTATTATTGTTATTATTGTTATTATTGTTGTTATTGTTATTGTTGTTATTATTGTTATTGTTATTATTGTTATTATTGTTATTATTGTTATTATTGTTCTTATTGCTATTATTGTTATTATTGTTATTATTGTTATTAGTGTTATTAATGTTATTAACGTTACTGTTGTTATTGTTGTTATTGTTGTTATTATTTTTAATATAGTTAATGAAGTTATTATTGTTATTGTTGTTATTGTTGTTATTATTGTTATTATTGTTATTATTATTACTATTGTTATTAATGTTATATTGTTATTATTTTATTGTTGTTATTGTTGTTATTGTTGTTATTGTTGTTATTATTGTTATTTTTGTTATTGTTATTATTATTATCCTAATTGTTATTAATGTTTTTATTATTATTGTTATTATTATTTTTGTTGTTATTGGTGTTGTTGTTATTAAAATTATTATTATTATTATTATTATTATTATTATTGTTATTATTGTTATTGTTGTTATTATTTGTAATTAATGTTATTATTGTTATTATTGTTTTTATTGTTATTATTGTTATTATTGTTATTATTGTTATTGCTATTGTTAGTATTATTATTGTTGTTATTATTGTTATTATTGTTATTATTGTTATTATTGTTATTATTATTATTGTTATTGTTGTTATTATTGTTATTGTTATTGTTATTATTGTTATTATTGTTATTATTGTTATTATTGTTGTTATTGTTATTGTTGTTATTATTCTTATTATTGTTGTTATTGTTATTATTGTTATTATAGTTATTATTGTTATTATTGTTCTTATTGCTATTATTGTTATTATTGTTATTATTGTTATTAGTGTTATTAATGTTATTAACGTTACTGTTGTTATTGTTGTTATTGTTGTTATTATTTTTAATATAGTTATTGAAGTTATTATTGTTATTGTTGTTATTGTTGTTACTATTTTTAATATAGTTATTGAAGTTATTATTGTTATTGTTGTTATTATTGTTATTCTTGTTATTGTTGTTATTATTGTTATTATTGTTATTATTGTTATTGTTATTGTTATTATTGTTATTATAGTTATTATTGTTATTAATGTTATTATTGTTATTTTTGTTATTGTTGTTATTGTTGTTATTTTTGTTGTTATTGTTATTGTTGTTAATATTGTTATTATTGTTATTATTGTTATTGTTGTTATTGTTGTTATTGTTAATGTTGTTATTATTGTTATTGTTATTGTTGTTATTATTCATATTATTATTGTTATTGTTATTATTGTTATTATTGATATTATTGTTATTATTGTTATTATTTTTATTATTGTTATTGTTATTGCTATTATTGTTATTATTGTTATTATAGTTATTATTGTTATTATTGTTGTTATTGTTATTGTTGTTATTATTCTTATTATTGTTGTTATTGTTATTATTGTTATTATTGTTATTATTGTTATTATTGTTATTAATGTTATTAACGTTACTGTTGTTATTGTTGTTATTGTTGTTATTGTTATTGTTGTTATTATCGTTATTGTTGTTATTGTTATTATTGTTATTATTGTTATTATTATTATTATTGTTATTAATGTTATATTGTTATTATTGTTATTATTGTTATTGTTATTGTTATTATTATTATTGTTGTTATTATTGTTATTATTATTATTATTGTTATTGTTGTTATTATTGTTATTATTGTTATTATTGTTATTATTGTTATTATTATTATTGTTATTGTTGTTATTATTGTTATTGTTATTGTTATTATTGTTATTATTGTTATTATTGTTATTATTGTTGTTATTGTTATTGTTGTTATTATTGTTATTGTTATTATTGTTATTATTGTTATTATTGTTATTATTGTTCTTATTGCTATTATTGTTATTATTGTTATTATTGTTATTAGTGTTATTAATGTTATTAACGTTACTGTTGTTATTGTTGTTATTGTTGTTATTATTTTTAATATAGTTATTGATATTATTATTGTTATTGTTGTTATTGTTGTTATTATTGTTATTATTGTTATTATTATTACTATTGTTATTAATGTTATATTGTTATTATTTTTATTGTTGTTATTGTTGTTATTGTTGTTATTGTTGTTATTATTGTTATTTTTGTTATTGTTTTTATTATTGTTATTGTTGTTATTGTTTTTATTATTGTTATATTTGTTATTATTATTATTATTGTTATTAATGTTATATTGTTATTATTTTTATTGTTGTTATTGTTGTTATTATTGTTATTGTTGTTATTATTGTTGTTATTGTATTTATGGTTATTGTGGTAATTATTGTTATTGTTGTTATTGTTGTTATTGTTGTTGTTATTGTTGTTATTGTTATTGTTGTTATTATTGTTATTGTTATTATTGTTATTATTGTTATTATTGTTATTATTTTTATTGTTATTGTTATTATTGTTATTATTGTTATTATTGTTATTATTGTACTTATTGCTATTATTGTTATTATGTTATTATTGTTATTAGTGTTATTAATGTTATTATCGTAATTGTTGTTATTGTTGTTATTGTTGTTATTATTTTTATTATAGTTATTGTTGTTATTATTGTTATTGTTGTTATTGTTGTTATTATTGTTATTATTGTTATTATTATTGTTATTATTATTAATGTTAAATTGTAATTATTGTTAATGTGGTTATTATTGTCATTGTTGTTATTGTTGTTATTGTTGTTGTTAATGAAGTTATTGTTGTTATCTTTGTTATTATTGTTATTATTGTTATTGTTGTTATTGTTGTTATTGTTGTTATTGTTGTTATTGTTGTTATTGTTTTTATTATTGTTATTGTTGTTATTGTTGTTATTATTGTTATTGTTGTTATTGATGTTGTTAATGTTATTGTTGTTATTGTTGTTATTATTTTATTTTTATTGTTGTTATTATTCTTATTATTATTGTTATTGTTATTATTGTTATTGTTGTTATTATTGTTATTATTGTTGTTATTGTTATTATTGTTGTTATTGTTATTATTGTTATTGTTGTTATTGTTGTCATTGTTGTTAATGTTGTTATTATTGTTATTGTTATTATTGTTGTTATCTTTGTTATTATTGTTATTATTGTTATTGTTGTTATTGTTGTTATTGTTGTTATTGTTGTTATTGTTGTTATTGTTGTTATTGTTTTTATTATTGTTATTGTTGTTTTTGTTGTTATTATTGTTATTGTTGTTATTATTTTATTTTTATTGTTGTTATTATTCTTATTATTATTGTTATTGTTGTTACTGTTATTGTGGTTATTATTCTTATTATTGTTGTTATTGTTATTATTGTTATTATTATTATTGTTATTGTTGTTATTATTGTTATTGTTATTGTTATTATTGTTATTATTGTTATTATTGTTATTATTGTTATTATTGTTATTGTTATTGTTATTATTGTTATTATTTTTATTATTGTTATTATTGTTCTTATTGCTATTATTGTTATTATTGTTATTATTGTTATTAGTGTTATTAATGTTATTAACGTTACTGTTGTTATTGTTGTTATTGTTGTTATTATTTTTTATATAGTTATTGAAGTTATTATTGTTATTGTTGTTATTATTGTTATTCTTGTTATTGTTGTTATTATTGTTATTATTGTTATTATTGTTATTGTTATTGTTATTATTGTTATTGTTATTATTGTTATTATTGATATTATTGTTATTATTGTTATTATTTTTATTATTGTTATTGTTATTGCTATTATTGTTATTATTGTTATTATAGTTATTATTGTTATTATTGTTGTTATTGTTATTGTTGTTATTATTCTTATTATTGTTGTTATTGTTATTATTGTTATTATTGTTATTATTGTTATTATTGTTCTTATTGCTATTATTGTTATTATTGTTATTATTGTTATTAGTGTTATTAATGTTATTAACGTTACTGTTGTTATTGTTGTTATTGTTGTTATTATTTTTAATATAGTTATTGAAGTTATTATTGTTATTGTTGTTATTGTTGTTATTATTGTTATTATTGCTATTATTATTACTATTGTTATTAATGTTATATTGTTATTATTTTTATTGTTGTTATTGTTGTTATTGTTGTTATTATTGTTATTTTTGTTATTGTTTTTATTATTGTTATTGTTGTTATTGTTTTTATTATTGTTAAATTTGTTATTATTATTATTATTGTTATTAATGTTATATTCTAATTATTGTTATTGTTTTTATTGTTGTTATTATTGTTATTGTTGTTATTATTGTTGTTATTGTATTTATGGTTATTGTTGTAATTATTGTTATTGTTGTTATTGTTGTTATTGTTGTTGTTATTGTTGTTATTGTTGTTATTGTTATTGTTGTTATTATTGTTATTGTTGTTATTGTTATTATTGTTATTATTGTTATTATTGTTATTGTTATTGTTATTATTGTTATTATTGTTACTATTGTTATTATTGTTCTTATTGCTATTATTGTTATTATGTTATTATTGTTATTAGTGTTATTAATGTTATTATCGTAATTGTTGTTATTGTTGTTATTGTTGTTATTATTATTATTATTGTTATTGTTGTTATTATTGTTATTGTTGTTATTGTTGTTATTATTGTTATTATTGTTATTATTATTATTATTATTATTAATGTTAAATTGTAATTATTGTTAATGTGGTTATTATTGTTATTGTTGTTATTGTTGTTATTGTTGTTGTTATTGTTGTTATTGTTGTTATCTTTGTTATTATTGTTATTATTGTTATTGTTGTTATTGTTGTTATTGTTGTTATTGTTGTTATTGTTGTTATTGTTTTTATTATTGTTATTGTTGTTATTGTTGTTATTATTGTTATTGTTGTTATTGATGTTGTTAATGTTATTGTTGTTATTGTTGTTATTATTTTATTTTTATTGTTGTTATTATTCTTATTATTATTGTTATTGTTGTTATTGTTGTTATTATTGTTATTATTGTTATTATTATTATTATTATTATTAATGTTAAATTGTAATTATTGTTAATGTGGTTATTATTGTTATTGTTGTTATTGTTGTTATTGTTGTTGTTATTGTTGTTATTGTTGTTATCTTTGTTATTATTGTTATTATTGTTATTGTTGTTATTGTTGTTATTGTTGTTATTGTTGTTATTGTTGTTATTATTTTTATTATTGTTATTGTTGTTATTGTTGTTATTATTGTTATTGTTGTTATTGATGTTGTTAATGTTATTGTTGTTATTGTTGTTATTATTTTATTTTTATTGTTGTTATTATTCTTATTATTATTGTTATTGTTATTATTGTTATTGTTGTTATTATTGTTATTATTGTTGTTATTGTTATTATTGTTGTTATTGTTATTATTGTTATTGTTGTTATTGTTGTCATTGTTGTTAATGTTGTTATTATTGTTATTGTTATTATTGTTGTTATCTTTGTTATTATTGTTATTATTGTTATTGTTGTTATTGTTGTTATTGTTGTTATTGTTGTTATTGTTGTTATTGTTGTTATTGTTTTTATTATTGTTATTGTTGTTATTGTTGTTATTATTGTTATTGTTGTTATTATTTTATTTTTATTGTTGTTATTATTCTTATTATTATTGTTATTGTTGTTACTGTTATTGTGGTTATTATTCTTATTATTGTTGTTATTGTTATTATTGTTATTATTATTATTGTTATTGTTGTTATTATTGTTATTGTTATTGTTATTATTGTTATTATTGTTATTATTGTTATTATTGTTATTATTGTTATTATTGTTATTGTTATTGTTATTATTGTTATTATTTTTATTATTGTTATTATTGTTCTTATTGCTATTATTGTTATTATTGTTATTATTGTTATTAGTGTTATTAATGTTATTAACGTTACTGTTGTTATTGTTGTTATTGTTGTTATTATTTTTAATATAGTTATTGAAGTTATTATTGTTATTGTTGTTATTATTGTTATTCTTGTTATTGTTGTTATTATTGTTATTATTGTTATTATTGTTATTGTTATTGTTATTATTGTTATTGTTATTATTGTTATTATTGATATTATTGTTATTATTGTTATTATTTTTATTATTGTTATTGTTATTGCTATTATTGTTATTATTGTTATTATAGTTATTATTGTTATTATTGTTGTTATTGTTATTGTTGTTATTATTCTTATTATTGTTGTTATTGTTATTATTGTTATTATTGTTATTATTGTTATTATTGTTCTTATTGCTATTATTGTTATTATTGTTATTATTGTTATTAGTGTTATTAATGTTATTAACGTTACTGTTGTTATTGTTGTTATTGTTGTTATTATTTTTAATATAGTTATTGAAGTTATTATTGTTATTGTTGTTATTGTTGTTATTATTGTTATTATTGCTATTATTATTACTATTGTTATTAATGTTATATTGTTATTATTTTTATTGTTCTTATTGTTGTTATTGTTGTTATTATTGTTATTTTTGTTATTGTTTTTATTATTGTTATTGTTGTTATTGTTTTTATTATTGTTATATTTGTTATTATTATTATTATTGTTATTAATGTTATATTCTAATTATTGTTATTGTTTTTATTGTTGTTATTATTGTTATTGTTGTTATTATTGTTGTTATTGTATTTATGGTTATTGTTGTTATTATTGTTATTGTTGTTATTGTTGTTATTGTTGTTGTTATTGTTGTTATTGTTGTTATTGTTATTGTTGTTATTATTGTTATTGTTGTTATTGTTATTATTGTTATTATTGTTATTATTGTTATTGTTATTGTTATTATTGTTATTATTGTTACTATTGTTATTATTGTTCTTATTGCTATTATTGTTATTATGTTATTATTGTTATTAGTGTTATTAATGTTATTATCGTAATTGTTGTTATTGTTGTTATTGTTGTTATTATTATTATTATAGTTATTGTTGTTATTATTGTTACTGTTGTTATTGTTGTTATTATTGTTATTATTGTTATTATTATTATTATTATTATTAATGTTAAATTGTAATTATTGTTAATGTGGTTATTATTGTTATTGTTGTTATTGTTGTTATTGTTGTTGTTATTGTTGTTATTGTTGTTATCTTTGTTATTATTGTTATTATTGTTATTGTTGTTATTGTTGTTATTGTTGTTATTGTTGTTATTGTTGTTATTGTTTTTATTATTGTTATTGTTGTTATTGTTGTTATTGTTGTTATTGTTGTTATTGTTGTTATTGTTTTTATTATTGTTATTGTTGTTATTGTTGTTATTATTGTTATTGTTGTTATTGATGTTGTTAATGTTATTGTTGTTATTATTGTTATTATTGTTATTATTATTATTATTATTATTAATGTTAAATTGTAATTATTGTTAATGTGGTTATTATTGTTATTGTTGTTATTGTTGTTATTGTTGTTGTTATTGTTGTTATTGTTGTTATCTTTGTTATTATTGTTATTATTGTTATTGTTGTTATTGTTGTTATTGTTGTTATTGTTGTTATTGTTGTTATTGTTGTTATTATTTTTATTATTGTTATTGTTGTTATTGTTGTTATTATTGTTATTGTTGTTATTGATGTTGTTAATGTTATTGTTGTTATTGTTGTTATTATTTTATTTTTATTGTTGTTATTATTCTTATTATTATTGTTATTGTTGTTACTGTTATTGTGGTTATTATTCTTATTATTGTTGTTATTGTTATTATTGTTATTATTATTATTGTTATTGTTGTTATTATTGTTATTGTTATTGTTATTGCTATGGTTATTATTATTATTGTTGTTATTATTGTTATTATTGTTTTTATTGTTATTATTGTTATTATTATTATTGTTAATGTTGTTATTATTGTTATTGTTATTGTTATTATTGTTATTATTGTTATTATTGTTATTATTGTTGTTATTGTTATTGTTGTTATTATTCTTATTATTATTGTTATTGTTATTATTGTTATTATTGATATTATTGTTATTATTGTTATTATTGTTATTATTGTTATTATTGTTATTGTTATTGCTATTATTGTTATTATTGTTATTATTGTTATTATTGTTCTTATTGCTATTATTGTTATTATTGTTATTAGTGTTATTAATGTTATTATCGTTATTAGTGTTATTAATGTTATTAACGTTACTGTTGTTATTGTTGTTATTGTTGTTATTATTTTTAATATAGTTATTGAAGTTATTATTGTTATTGTTGTTATTGTTGTTATTATTGTTATTATTGTTATTATTATTACTATTGTTATTAATGTTATATTGTTATTATTTTATTGTTGTTATTGTTGTTATTGTTGTTATTGTTGTTATTATTGTTATTTTTGTTATTGTTATTATTATTATCCTAATTGTTATTAATGTTTTTATTATTATTGTTATTATTATTTTTGTTGTTATTGGTGTTGTTGTTATTAAAATTATTATTATTATTATTATTATTATTATTATTGTTATTATTGTTATTGTTGTTATTATTTGTAATTAATGTTATTATTGTTATTATTGTTTTTATTGTTATTATTGTTATTATTGTTATTATTGTTATTGCTATTGTTAGTATTATTATTGTTGTTATTATTGTTATTATTGTTATTATTGTTATTATTGTTATTATTATTATTGTTATTGTTGTTATTATTGTTATTGTTATTGTTATTATTGTTATTATTGTTATTATTGTTATTATTGTTGTTATTGTTATTGTTGTTATTATTCTTATTATTGTTGTTATTGTTATTATTGTTATTATAGTTATTATTGTTATTATTGTTCTTATTGCTATTATTGTTATTATTGTTATTATTGTTATTAGTGTTATTAATGTTATTAACGTTACTGTTGTTATTGTTGTTATTGTTGTTATTATTTTTAATATAGTTATTGAAGTTATTATTGTTATTGTTGTTATTGTTGTTACTATTTTTAATATAGTTATTGAAGTTATTATTGTTATTGTTGTTATTATTGTTATTCTTGTTATTGTTGTTATTATTGTTATTATTGTTATTATTGTTATTGTTATTGTTATTATTGTTATTATAGTTATTATTGTTATTAATGTTATTATTGTTATTTTTGTTATTGTTGTTATTGTTGTTATTTTTGTTGTTATTGTTATTGTTGTTAATATTGTTATTATTGTTATTATTGTTATTGTTGTTATTGTTGTTATTGTTAATGTTGTTATTATTGTTATTGTTATTGTTGTTATTATTCATATTATTATTGTTATTGTTATTATTGTTATTATTGATATTATTGTTATTATTGTTATTATTTTTATTATTGTTATTGTTATTGCTATTTTTGTTATTATTGTTATTATAGTTATTATTGTTATTATTGTTGTTATTGTTATTGTTGTTATTATTCTTATTATTGTTGTTATTGTTATTATTGTTATTATTGTTATTATTGTTATTATTGTTATTAATGTTATTAACGTTACTGTTGTTATTGTTGTTATTGTTGTTATTGTTATTGTTGTTATTATCGTTATTGTTGTTATTGTTATTATTGTTATTATTGTTATTATTATTATTATTGTTATTAATGTTATATTGTTATTATTGTTATTATTGTTATTGTTATTGTTATTATTATTATTGTTGTTATTATTGTTATTATTATTATTATTGTTATTGTTGTTATTATTGTTATTATTGTTATTATTGTTATTATTGTTATTATTATTATTGTTATTGTTGTTATTATTGTTATTGTTATTGTTATTATTGTTATTATTGTTATTATTGTTATTATTGTTGTTATTGTTATTGTTGTTATTATTGTTATTGTTATTATTGTTATTATTGTTATTATTGTTATTATTGTTCTTATTGCTATTATTGTTATTATTGTTATTATTGTTATTAGTGTTATTAATGTTATTAACGTTACTGTTGTTATTGTTGTTATTGTTGTTATTATTTTTAATATAGTTATTGATATTATTATTGTTATTGTTTTTATTGTTGTTATTATTGTTATTATTGTTATTATTATTACTATTGTTATTAATGTTATATTGTTATTATTTTTATTGTTGTTATTGTTGTTATTGTTGTTATTGTTGTTATTATTGTTATTTTTGTTATTGTTTTTATTATTGTTATTGTTGTTATTGTTTTTATTATTGTTATATTTGTTATTATTATTATTATTGTTATTAATGTTATATTGTTATTATTTTTATTGTTGTTATTGTTGTTATTATTGTTATTGTTGTTATTATTGTTGTTATTGTATTTATGGTTATTGTGGTAATTATTGTTATTGTTGTTATTGTTGTTATTGTTGTTGTTATTGTTGTTATTGTTATTGTTGTTATTATTGTTATTGTTGTTATTGTTATTATTGTTATTATTGTTATTATTTTTATTGTTATTGTTATTATTGTTATTATTGTTATTATTGTTATTATTGTACTTATTGCTATTATTGTTATTATGTTATTATTGTTATTAGTGTTATTAATGTTATTATCGTAATTGTTGTTATTGTTGTTATTGTTGTTATTATTTTTATTATAGTTATTGTTGTTATTATTGTTATTGTTGTTATTGTTGTTATTATTGTTATTATTGTTATTATTATTGTTATTATTATTAATGTTAAATTGTAATTATTGTTAATGTGGTTATTATTGTCATTGTTGTTATTGTTGTTATTGTTGTTGTTAATGAAGTTATTGTTGTTATCTTTGTTATTATTGTTATTATTGTTATTGTTGTTATTGTTGTTATTGTTGTTATTGTTGTTATTGTTGTTATTGTTTTTATTATTGTTATTGTTGTTATTGTTGTTATTATTGTTATTGTTGTTATTGATGTTGTTAATGTTATTGTTGTTATTGTTGTTATTATTTTATTTTTATTGTTGTTATTATTCTTATTATTATTGTTATTGTTGTTATTGTTGTTATTATTGTTATTATTGTTATTATTATTATTATTATTATTAATGTTAAATTGTAATTATTGTTAATGTGGTTATTATTGTTATTGTTGTTATTGTTGTTATTGTTGTTGTTATTGTTGTTATTGTTGTTATCTTTGTTATTATTGTTATTATTGTTATTGTTGTTATTGTTGTTATTGTTGTTATTGTTGTTATTGTTGTTATTATTTTTATTATTGTTATTGTTGTTATTGTTGTTATTATTGTTATTGTTGTTATTGATGTTGTTAATGTTATTGTTGTTATTGTTGTTATTATTTTATTTTTATTGTTGTTATTATTCTTATTATTATTGTTATTGTTATTATTGTTATTGTTGTTATTATTGTTATTATTGTTGTTATTGTTATTATTGTTGTTATTGTTATTATTGTTATTGTTGTTATTGTTGTCATTGTTGTTAATGTTGTTATTATTGTTATTGTTATTATTGTTGTTATCTTTGTTATTATTGTTATTATTGTTATTGTTGTTATTGTTGTTATTGTTGTTATTGTTGTTATTGTTGTTATTGTTGTTATTGTTTTTATTATTGTTATTGTTGTTTTTGTTGTTATTATTGTTATTGTTGTTATTATTTTATTTTTATTGTTGTTATTATTCTTATTATTATTGTTATTGTTGTTACTGTTATTGTGGTTATTATTCTTATTATTGTTGTTATTGTTATTATTGTTATTATTATTATTGTTATTGTTGTTATTATTGTTATTGTCATTGTTATTATTGTTATTATTGTTATTATTGTTATTATTGTTATTATTGTTATTATTGTTATTGTTATTGTTATTATTGTTATTATTTTTATTATTGTTATTATTGTTCTTATTGCTATTATTGTTATTATTGTTATTATTGTTATTAGTGTTATTAATGTTATTAACGTTACTGTTGTTATTGTTGTTATTGTTGTTATTATTTTTAATATAGTTATTGAAGTTATTATTGTTATTGTTGTTATTATTGTTATTCTTGTTATTGTTGTTATTATTGTTATTATTGTTATTATTGTTATTGTTATTGTTATTATTGTTATTGTTATTATTGTTATTATTGATATTATTGTTATTATTGTTATTATTTTTATTATTGTTATTGTTATTGCTATTATTGTTATTATTGTTATTATAGTTATTATTGTTATTATTGTTGTTATTGTTATTGTTGTTATTATTCTTATTATTGTTGTTATTGTTATTATTGTTATTATTGTTATTATTGTTATTATTGTTCTTATTGCTATTATTGTTATTATTGTTATTATTGTTATTAGTGTTATTAATGTTATTAACGTTACTGTTGTTATTGTTGTTATTGTTGTTATTATTTTTAATATAGTTATTGAAGTTATTATTGTTATTGTTGTTATTGTTGTTATTATTGTTATTATTGCTATTATTATTACTATTGTTATTAATGTTATATTGTTATTATTTTTATTGTTCTTATTGTTGTTATTGTTGTTATTATTGTTATTTTTGTTATTGTTTTTATTATTGTTATTGTTGTTATTGTTTTTATTATTGTTATATTTGTTATTATTATTATTATTGTTATTAATGTTATATTCTAATTATTGTTATTGTTTTTATTGTTGTTATTATTGTTATTGTTGTTATTATTGTTGTTATTGTATTTATGGTTATTGTTGTAATTATTGTTATTGTTGTTATTGTTGTTATTGTTGTTGTTATTGTTGTTATTGTTGTTATTGTTATTGTTGTTATTATTGTTATTGTTGTTATTGTTATTATTGTTATTATTGTTATTATTGTTATTGTTATTGTTATTATTGTTATTATTGTTACTATTGTTATTATTGTTCTTATTGCTATTATTGTTATTATGTTATTATTGTTATTAGTGTTATTAATGTTATTATCGTAATTGTTGTTATTGTTGTTATTGTTGTTATTATTATTATTATAGTTATTGTTGTTATTATTGTTATTGTTGTTATTGTTGTTATTATTGTTATTATTGTTATTATTATTATTATTATTATTAATGTTAAATTGTAATTATTGTTAATGTGGTTATTATTGTTATTGTTGTTATTGTTGTTATTGTTGTTGTTATTGTTGTTATTGTTGTTATCTTTGTTATTATTGTTATTATTGTTATTGTTGTTATTGTTGTTATTGTTGTTATTGTTGTTATTGTTGTTATTGTTTTTATTATTGTTATTGTTGTTATTGTTGTTATTATTGTTATTGTTGTTATTGATGTTGTTAATGTTATTGTTGTTATTGTTGTTATTATTTTATTTTTATTGTTGTTATTATTCTTATTATTATTGTTATTGTTGTTATTGTTGTTATTATTGTTATTATTGTTATTATTATTATTATTATTATTAATGTTAAATTGTAATTATTGTTAATGTGGTTATTATTGTTATTGTTGTTATTGTTGTTATTGTTGTTGTTATTGTTGTTATTGTTGTTATCTTTGTTATTATTGTTATTATTGTTATTGTTGTTATTGTTGTTATTGTTGTTATTGTTGTTATTGTTGTTATTGTTGTTATTATTTTTATTATTGTTATTGTTGTTATTGTTGTTATTATTGTTATTGTTGTTATTGATGTTGTTAATGTTATTGTTGTTATTGTTGTTATTATTTTATTTTTATTGTTGTTATTATTCTTATTATTATTGTTATTGTTGTTACTGTTATTGTGGTTATTATTCTTATTATTGTTGTTATTGTTATTATTGTTATTATTATTATTGTTATTGTTGTTATTATTGTTATTGTTATTGTTATTGCTATGGTTATTATTATTATTGTTGTTATTATTGTTATTATTGTTTTTATTGTTATTATTGTTATTATTATTATTGTTAATGTTGTTATTATTGTTATTGTTATTGTTATTATTGTTATTATTGTTATTATTGTTATTATTGTTGTTATTGTTATTGTTGTTATTATTCTTATTATTATTGTTATTGTTATTATTGTTATTATTGATATTATTGTTATTATTGTTATTATTGTTATTATTGTTATTATTGTTATTGTTATTGCTATTATTGTTATTATTGTTATTATTGTTATTATTGTTCTTATTGCTATTATTGTTATTATTGTTATTAGTGTTATTAATGTTATTATCGTTATTGTTGTTATTGTTGTTAATATTGTTATTGTTGTTATTGTAGTTATTATTGTTATTATTGTTGTTATTGTTATTGTTGTTATTATTGTTATTGTTATTGTTGTTATTATTATTGTTATTATTGTTATTGCTGTTATTGTTGATATTATTGTTATTATTGTTATTATTGTCATTATATTTATTGTTATTGTTATTGTTGTTATTATTGCTATTGTTGTTATTGTTATTGTTATTGTTATTATTATTATTGTTGTTATTGTTATTATTATTATTATTGTTTTTGTTATTGTTGTTATTATGGATATTGTTATTGTTATTATTGTTATTATTGTTATTATTGTTGTTATTGTTATTGTTGTTATTATTCTTATTATTCTTGTTATTGTTATTATTGTTATTATTGTTATTGTTGTTATTGTTGTTATTGTTGTTATTGTTTTTATTATTGTTATTGTTGTTATTGTTGTTATTATTGTTATTATTGTTGTTATTGTTAATGTGGTTATTATTGTTATTGTTCTTATTGTTGTTATTGTTGTTATTGTTGTTATTGTTGTTGTTATTGTTGTTATTGTTGTTATCTTTGTTATTATTGTTATTGTTGATATTATTGTTATTGTTGTTATTGTTGTTATTATTGTTATTATTGTTGTTATTGTTATTGTTGTTATTATTCTTATTATTGTTGTTATTGTTATTATTGTTATTATTGTTATTATTGTTATTATTGTTCTTATTGCTATTATTGTTATTATTGTTATTATTGTTATTAGTGTTATTAATGTTATTAACGTTACTGTTGTTATTGTTGTTATTGTTGTTATTATTTTTTATATAGTTATTGAAGTTATTATTGTTATTGTTGTTATTGTTGTTATTATTTTTAATATAGTTATTGAAGTTATTATTGTTATTGTTGTTATTATTGTTATTCTTGTTATTGTTGTTATTATTGTTATTATTGTTATTATTGTTATTGTTATTGTTATTATTGTTATTATAGTTATTATTGTTATTAATGTTATTATTGTTATTTTTGTTATTGTTGTTATTGTTGTTATTTTTGTTGTTATTGTTATTGTTGTTATTATTGTTATTATTGTTATTATTGTTATTGTTGTTATTGTTGTTATTGTTAATGTTGTTATTATTGTTATTGTTATTGTTGTTATTATTGTTATTATTGTTATTATTATTATTATTGTTATTAATGTTATATTGTTATTATTGTTATTATTGTTATTGTTATTGTTATTATTATTATTGTTGTTATTATTGTTATTATTATTATTATTGTTATTGTTGTTATTATTGTTATTATTGTTATTATTATTATTATCATAATTATTATTATTATTATTATCCTAATTGTTATTAATGTTTTTATTATTATTGTTATTATTATTTTTGTTGTTATTGGTGTTGTTGTTATTAATATTATTATTATAATTATTATTATTATTGTTGTTATTATTGTTATTGTTGTTATTATTTGTTATTAATGTTATTATTGTTATTATTGTTATTATTGTTATTATTGTTATTATTGTTATTATTGTTACTGCTATTGTTATTATTATTATTGTTGTTATTATTGTTATTATTGTTATTATTGTTATTAATGTTATTATTATTATTGTTATTGTTGTTATTATTGTTATTGTTATTGTTATTATTGTTATTATTGTTATTAATGTTATTATTATTATTGTTATTGTTGTTATTATTGTTATTGTTATTATTGTTATTATTGTTATTATTGTTATTATTGTTCTTATTGCTATTATTGTTATTATTGTTATTATTGTTATTAGTGTTATTAATGTTATTAACGTTACTGTTGTTATTGTTGTTATTGTAGTTATTATTTTTAATATAGTTATTGAAGTTATTATTGTTATTGTTGTTATTGTTGTTATTATTGTTATTATTGTTATTATTATTACTATTGTTATTAATGTTATATTGTTATTATTTTATTGTTGTTATTGTTGTTATTGTTGTTATTGTTGTTATTATTGTTATTTTTGTTATTGTTATTATTATTGTTATTGTTGTTATTGTTTTTATTATTGTTATATTTGTTATTATTATTATTATTGTTACTAATGTTATATTGTTATTATTGTTATTGTTGTTATTGTTGTTATTATTGTTATTGTTGTTATTATTGTTGTTATTGTATTTATGGTTATTGTTGTAATTATTGTTATTGTTGTTATTGTTGTTATTGTTGTTGTTATTGTTGTTATTGTTGTTATTGTTATTGTTGTTATTATTGTTATTGTTGTTATTGTTATTAATGTTATTATTGTTATTATTGTTATTATTGTACTTATTGCTATTATTGTTATTATTGTTATTATTGTTATTAGTGTTATTAATGTTATTAACGTTACTGTTGTTATTGTTGTTATTGTTGTTATTATTTTTAATATAGTTATTGAAGTTATTATTGTTATTGTTGTTATTATTGTTATTCTTGTTATTGTTGTTATTATTGTTATTATTGTTATTATTGTTATTGTTATTGTTATTATTGTTATTGTTATTATTGTTATTATTGATATTATTGTTATTATTGTTATTATTTTTATTATTGTTATTGTTATTGCTATTATTGTTATTATTGTTATTATAGTTATTATTGTTATTATTGTTGTTATTGTTATTGTTGTTATTATTCTTATTATTGTTGTTATTGTTATTATTGTTATTATTGTTATTATTGTTATTATTGTTCTTATTGCTATTATTGTTATTATTGTTATTATTGTTATTAGTGTTATTAATGTTATTAACGTTACTGTTGTTATTGTTGTTATTATTTTTAATATAGTTATTGAAGTTATTATTGTTATTGTTGTTATTGTTGTTATTATTGTTATTATTGCTATTATTATTACTATTGTTATTAATGTTATATTGTTATTATTTTTATTGTTGTTATTGTTGTTATTGTTGTTATTATTGTTATTTTTGTTATTGTTTTTATTATTGTTATTGTTGTTATTGTTTTTATTATTGTTATATTTGTTATTATTATTATTATTGTTATTAATGTTATATTCTAATTATTGTTATTGTTTTTATTGTTGTTATTATTGTTATTGTTGTTATTATTGTTGTTATTGTATTTATGGTTATTGTTGTAATTATTGTTATTGTTGTTATTGTTGTTATTGTTGTTGTTATTGTTGTTATTGTTGTTATTGTTATTGTTGTTATTATTGTTATTGTTGTTATTGTTATTATTGTTATTATTGTTATTATTGTTATTGTTATTGTTATTATTGTTATTATTGTTACTATTGTTATTATTGTTCTTATTGCTATTATTGTTATTATGTTATTATTGTTATTAGTGTTATTAATGTTATTATCGTAATTGTTGTTATTGTTGTTATTGTTGTTATTATTATTATTATAGTTATTGTTGTTATTATTGTTATTGTTGTTATTGTTGTTATTATTGTTATTATTGTTATTATTATTATTATTATTATTAATGTTAAATTGTAATTATTGTTAATGTGGTTATTATTGTTATTGTTGTTATTGTTGTTATTGTTGTTGTTATTGTTGTTATTGTTGTTATCTTTGTTATTATTGTTATTATTGTTATTGTTGTTATTGTTGTTATTGTTGTTATTGTTGTTATTGTTGTTATTGTTTTTATTATTGTTATTGTTGTTATTGTTGTTATTATTGTTATTGTTGTTATTGATGTTGTTAATGTTATTGTTGTTATTGTTGTTATTATTTTATTTTTATTGTTGTTATTATTCTTATTATTATTGTTATTGTTGTTATTGTTGTTATTATTGTTATTATTATTATTATTATTATTATTATTATTAATGTTAAATTGTAATTATTGTTAATGTGGTTATTATTGTTATTGTTGTTATTGTTGTTATTGTTGTTGTTATTGTTGTTATTGTTGTTATCTTTGTTATTATTGTTATTATTGTTATTGTAGTTATTGTTGTTATTGTTGTTATTGTTGTTATTGTTGTTATTATTTTTATTATTGTTATTGTTGTTATTGTTGTTATTATTGTTATTGTTGTTATTGATGTTGTTAATGTTATTGTTGTTATTGTTGTTATTATTTTATTTTTATTGTTGTTATTATTCTTATTATTATTGTTATTGTTGTTACTGTTATTGTGGTTATTATTCTTATTATTGTTGTTATTGTTATTATTGTTATTATTATTATTGTTATTGTTGTTATTATTGTTATTGTTATTGTTATTGCTATGGTTATTATATTATTGTTGTTATTATTGTTATTATTGTTTTTATTGTTATTATTGTTATTATTATTATTGTTAATGTTGTTATTATTGTTATTGTTATTGTTATTATTGTTATTATTGTTATTATTGTTATTATTGTTGTTATTGTTATTGTTGTTATTATTCTTATTATTATTGTTATTGTTATTATTGTTATTATTGATATTATTGTTATTATTGTTATTATTGTTATTATTGTTATTATTGTTATTGTTATTGCTATTATTGTTATTATTGTTATTATTGTTATTATTGTTCTTATTGCTATTATTGTTATTATTGTTATTAGTGTTATTAATGTTATTATCGTTATTGTTGTTGTTGTTGTTAATATTGTTATTGTTGTTATTGTAGTTATTATTGTTATTATTGTTGTTATTGTTATTGTTGTTATTATTGTTATTGTTATTGTTGTTATTATTATTGTTATTATTGTTATTGCTGTTATTGTTGATATTATTGTTATTATTGTTATTATTGTCATTATATTTATTGTTATTGTTATTGTTGTTATTATTGCTATTGTTGTTATTGTTATTGTTATTGTTATTATTATTATTGTTGTTATTGTTATTATTATTATTATTGTTTTTGTTATTGTTGTTATTATGGATATTGTTATTGTTATTATTGTTATTATTGTTATTATTGTTGTTATTGTTATTGTTGTTATTATTCTTATTATTCTTGTTATTGTTATTATTGTTATTATTGTTATTGTTGTTATTGTTGTTATTGTTGTTATTGTTTTTATTATTGTTATTGTTGTTATTGTTGTTATTATTGTTATTATTGTTGTTATTGTTAATGTGGTTATTATTGTTATTGTTCTTATTGTTGTTATTGTTGTTATTGTTGTTATTGTTGTTGTTATTGTTGTTATTGTTGTTATCTTTGTTATTATTGTTATTGTTGATATTATTGTTATTGTTGTTATTGTTGTTATTATTGTTATTATTGTTGTTATTGTTATTGTTGTTATTATTCTTATTATTGTTGTTATTGTTATTATTGTTATTATTGTTATTATTGTTATTATTGTTCTTATTGCTATTATTGTTATTATTGTTATTATTGTTATTATTGTTATTGTTGTTATTGATGTTGTTAATGTTATTGTTGTTATTGTTGTTATTATTTTATTTTTATTGTTGTTATTATTCTTATTATTATTGTTATTGTTATTATTGTTATTGTTGTTATTATTGTTATTATTGTTGTTATTGTTATTGTTATTATTGTTATTGTTATTGTTATTATTGTTATTATTGTTATTATTGTTATTATTGTTATTATTGTTCTTATTGCTATAATTGTTATTATTGTTATTAGTGTTATTAATGTTATTATCGGTATTGTTGTTATTGTTGTTATTGTTGTTATTATTTTTATTATAGTTATTGTAGTTATTATTGTTATTGTTGTTATTGTTGTTATTATTGTTATTATTGTTATTATTGCAATTATTATTATTATTGTTATTAATGTTATATTGTTATTATTGTTATTATTGTTATTGTTATTGTTATTGCTATGGTTATTATTATTATTGTTGTTATTATTGTTATTATTGTTTTTATTGTTATTATTGTTATTATTATTATTGTTAATGTTGTTATTATTGTTATTGTTATTGTTATTATTGTTATTATTGTTATTATTGTTATTATTGTTGTTATTGTTATTGTTGTTATTATTCTTATTATTATTGTTATTGTTATTATTGTTATTATTGATATTATTGTTATTATTGTTATTATTGTTATTATTGTTATTATTGTTATTGTTATTGCTATTATTGTTATTATTGTTATTATTGTTATTATTGTTCTTATTGCTATTATTGTTATTATTGTTATTAGTGTTATTAATGTTATTATCGTTATTAGTGTTATTAATGTTATTAACGTTACTGTTGTTATTGTTGTTATTGTTGTTATTATTTTTAATATAGTTATTGAAGTTATTATTGTTATTGTTGTTATTGTTGTTATTATTGTTATTATTGTTATTATTATTACTATTGTTATTAATGTTATATTGTTATTATTTTATTGTTGTTATTGTTGTTATTGTTGTTATTGTTGTTATTATTGTTATTTTTGTTATTGTTATTATTATTATCCTAATTGTTATTAATGTTTTTATTATTATTGTTATTATTATTTTTGTTGTTATTGGTGTTGTTGTTATTAAAATTATTATTATTATTATTATTATTATTATTATTGTTATTATTGTTATTGTTGTTATTATTTGTAATTAATGTTATTATTGTTATTATTGTTTTTATTGTTATTATTGTTATTATTGTTATTATTGTTATTGCTATTGTTAGTATTATTATTGTTGTTATTATTGTTATTATTGTTATTATTGTTATTATTGTTATTATTATTATTGTTATTGTTGTTATTATTGTTATTGTTATTGTTATTATTGTTATTATTGTTATTATTGTTATTATTGTTATTATTGTTATTATTGTTATTATTGTTATTATTGTTATTGTTATTGTTATTATTGTTATTATTTTTATTATTGTTATTATTGTTCTTATTGCTATTATTGTTATTATTGTTATTATTGTTATTAGTGTTATTAATGTTATTAACGTTACTGTTGTTATTGTTGTTATTGTTGTTATTATTTTTAATATAGTTATTGAAGTTATTATTGTTATTGTTGTTATTATTGTTATTCTTGTTATTGTTGTTATTATTGTTATTATTGTTATTATTGTTATTGTTATTGTTATTATTGTTATTGTTATTATTGTTATTATTGATATTATTGTTATTATTGTTATTATTTTTATTATTGTTATTGTTATTGCTATTATTGTTATTATTGTTATTATAGTTATTATTGTTATTATTGTTGTTATTGTTATTGTTGTTATTATTCTTATTATTGTTGTTATTGTTATTATTGTTATTATTGTTATTATTGTTATTATTGTTATTATTATTATTGTTATTGTTGTTATTATTGTTATTGTTATTGTTATTATTGTTATTATTGTTATTATTGTTATTATTGTTGTTATTGTTATTGTTGTTATTATTGTTATTGTTATTATTGTTATTATTGTTATTATTGTTATTATTGTTCTTATTGCTATTATTGTTATTATTGTTATTATTGTTATTAGTGTTATTAATGTTATTAACGTTACTGTTGTTATTGTTGTTATTGTTGTTATTATTTTTAATATAGTTATTGATATTATTATTGTTATTGTTGTTATTGTTGTTATTATTGTTATTATTGTTATTATTATTACTATTGTTATTAATGTTATATTGTTATTATTTTTATTGTTGTTATTGTTGTTATTGTTGTTATTGTTGTTATTATTGTTATTTTTGTTATTGTTTTTATTATTGTTATTGTTGTTATTGTTTTTATTATTGTTATATTTGTTATTATTATTATTATTAATGTTATATTGTTATTATTTTTATTGTTGTTATTGTTGTTATTATTGTTATTGTTGTTATTATTGTTGTTATTGTATTTATGGTTATTGTGGTAATTATTGTTATTGTTGTTATTGTTGTTATTGTTGTTGTTATTGTTGTTATTGTTATTGTTGTTATTATTGTTATTGTTGTTATTGTTATTATTGTTATTATTGTTATTATTTTTATTGTTATTGTTATTATTGTTATTATTGTTATTATTGTTATTATTGTACTTATTGCTATTATTGTTATTATGTTATTATTGTTATTAGTGTTATTAATGTTATTATCGTAATTGTTGTTATTGTTGTTATTGTTGTTATTATTTTTATTATAGTTATTGTTGTTATTATTGTTATTGTTGTTATTGTTGTTATTATTGTTATTATTGTTATTATTATTGTTATTATTATTAATGTTAAATTGTAATTATTGTTAATGTGGTTATTATTGTCATTGTTGTTATTGTTGTTATTGTTGTTGTTAATGAAGTTATTGTTGTTATCTTTGTTATTATTGTTATTATTGTTATTGTTGTTATTGTTGTTATTGTTGTTATTGTTGTTATTGTTGTTATTGTTTTTATTATTGTTATTGTTGTTATTGTTGTTATTATTGTTATTGTTGTTATTGATGTTGTTAATGTTATTGTTGTTATTGTTGTTATTATTTTATTTTTATTGTTGTTATTATTCTTATTATTATTGTTATTGTTATTATTGTTATTGTTGTTATTATTGTTATTATTGTTGTTATTGTTATTATTGTTGTTATTGTTATTATTGTTATTGTTGTTATTGTTGTCATTGTTGTTAATGTTGTTATTATTGTTATTGTTATTATTGTTGTTATCTTTGTTATTATTGTTATTATTGTTATTGTTGTTATTGTTGTTATTGTTGTTATTGTTGTTATTGTTGTTATTGTTGTTATTGTTTTTATTATTGTTATTGTTGTTTTTGTTGTTATTATTGTTATTGTTGTTATTATTTTATTTTTATTGTTGTTATTATTCTTATTATTATTGTTATTGTTGTTACTGTTATTGTGGTTATTATTCTTATTATTGTTGTTATTGTTATTATTGTTATTATTATTATTGTTATTGTTGTTATTATTGTTATTGTTATTGTTATTATTGTTATTATTGTTATTATTGTTATTATTGTTATTATTGTTATTGTTATTGTTATTATTGTTATTATTTTTATTATTGTTATTATTGTTCTTATTGCTATTATTGTTATTATTGTTATTATTGTTATTAGTGTTATTAATGTTATTAACGTTACTGTTGTTATTGTTGTTATTGTTGTTATTATTTTTAATATAGTTATTGAAGTTATTATTGTTATTGTTGTTATTATTGTTATTCTTGTTATTGTTGTTATTATTGTTATTATTGTTATTATTGTTATTGTTATTGTTATTATTGTTATTGTTATTATTGTTATTATTGATATTATTGTTATTATTGTTATTATTTTTATTATTGTTATTGTTATTGCTATTATTGTTATTATTGTTATTATAGTTATTATTGTTATTATTGTTGTTATTGTTATTGTTGTTATTATTCTTATTATTGTTGTTATTGTTATTATTGTTATTATTGTTATTATTGTTATTATTGTTCTTATTGCTATTATTGTTATTATTGTTATTATTGTTATTAGTGTTATTAATGTTATTAACGTTACTGTTGTTATTGTTGTTATTGTTGTTATTATTTTTAATATAGTTATTGAAGTTATTATTGTTATTGTTGTTATTGTTGTTATTATTGTTATTATTGCTATTATTATTACTATTGTTATTAATGTTATATTGTTATTATTTTTATTGTTGTTATTGTTGTTATTGTTGTTATTATTGTTATTTTTGTTATTATTGTTATTATTGTTATTGTTGTTATTGTTTTTATTATTGTTAAATTTGTTATTATTATTATTATTGTTATTAATGTTATATTCTAATTATTGTTATTGTTTTTATTGTTGTTATTATTGTTATTGTTGTTATTATTGTTGTTATTGTATTTATGGTTATTGTTGTAATTATTGTTATTGTTGTTATTGTTGTTATTGTTGTTGTTATTGTTGTTATTGTTGTTATTGTTATTGTTGTTATTATTGTTATTGTTGTTATTGTTATTATTGTTATTATTGTTATTATTGTTATTGTTATTGTTATTATTGTTATTATTGTTACTATTGTTATTATTGTTCTTATTGCTATTATTGTTATTATGTTATTATTGTTATTAGTGTTATTAATGTTATTATCGTAATTGTTGTTATTGTTGTTATTGTTGTTATTATTATTATTATAGTTATTGTTGTTATTATTGTTATTGTTGTTATTGTTGTTATTATTGTTATTATTGTTATTATTATTATTATTATTATTAATGTTAAATTGTAATTATTGTTAATGTGGTTATTATTGTTATTGTTGTTATTGTTGTTATTGTTGTTGTTATTGTTGTTATTGTTGTTATCTTTGTTATTATTGTTATTATTGTTATTGTTGTTATTGTTGTTATTGTTGTTATTGTTGTTATTGTTGTTATTGTTTTTATTATTGTTATTGTTGTTATTGTTGTTATTATTGTTATTGTTGTTATTGATGTTGTTAATGTTATTGTTGTTATTGTTGTTATTATTTTATTTTTATTGTTGTTATTATTCTTATTATTATTGTTATTGTTGTTATTGTTGTTATTATTGTTATTATTGTTATTATTATTATTATTATTAATGTTAAATTGTAATTATTGTTAATGTGGTTATTATTGTTATTGTTGTTATTGTTGTTATTGTTGTTGTTATTGTTGTTATTGTTGTTATCTTTGTTATTATTTTTATTATTGTTATTGTTGTTATTGTTGTTATTGTTGTTATTGTTGTTATTGTTGTTATTATTTTTATTATTGTTATTGTTGTTATTGTTGTTATTATTGTTATTGTTGTTATTGATGTTGTTAATGTTATTGTTGTTATTGTTGTTATTATTTTATTTTTATTGTTGTTATTATTCTTATTATTATTGTTATTGTTATTATTGTTATTGTTGTTATTATTGTTATTATTGTTGTTATTGTTATTATTGTTGTTATTGTTATTATTGTTATTGTTGTTATTGTTGTCATTGTTGTTAATGTTGTTATTATTGTTATTGTTATTATTGTTGTTATCTTTGTTATTATTGTTATTATTGTTATTGTTGTTATTGTTGTTATTGTTGTTATTGTTGTTATTGTTGTTATTGTTGTTATTGTTTTTATTATTGTTATTGTTGTTTTTGATGTTATTATTGTTATTGTTGTTATTATTTTATTTTTATTGTTGTTATTATTCTTATTATTATTGTTATTGTTGTTACTGTTATTGTGGTTATTATTCTTATTATTGTTGTTATTGTTATTATTGTTATTATTATTATTGTTATTGTTGTTATTATTGTTATTGTTATTGTTATTATTGTTATTATTGTTATTATTGTTATTATTGTTATTATTGTTATTATTGTTATTGTTATTGTTATTATTGTTATTATTTTTATTATTGTTATTATTGTTCTTATTGCTATTATTGTTATTATTGTTATTATTGTTATTAGTGTTATTAATGTTATTAACGTTACTGTTGTTATTGTTGTTATTGTTGTTATTATTTTTAATATAGTTATTGAAGTTATTATTGTTATTGTTGTTATTATTGTTATTCTTGTTATTGTTGTTATTATTGTTATTATTGTTATTATTGTTATTGTTATTGTTATTATTGTTATTGTTATTATTGTTATTATTGATATTATTGTTATTATTGTTATTATTTTTATTATTGTTATTGTTATTGCTATTATTGTTATTATTGTTATTATAGTTATTATTGTTATTATTGTTGTTATTGTTATTGTTGTTATTATTCTTATTATTGTTGTTATTGTTATTATTGTTATTATTGTTATTATTGTTATTATTGTTCTTATTGCTATTATTGTTATTATTGTTATTATTGTTATTAGTGTTATTAATGTTATTAACGTTACTGTTGTTATTGTTGTTATTGTTGTTATTATTTTTAATATAGTTATTGAAGTTATTATTGTTATTGTTGTTATTGTTGTTATTATTGTTATTATTGCTATTATTATTACTATTGTTATTAATGTTATATTGTTATTATTTTTATTGTTCTTATTGTTGTTATTGTTGTTATTATTGTTATTTTTGTTATTGTTTTTATTATTGTTATTGTTGTTATTGTTTTTATTATTGTTATATTTGTTATTATTATTATTATTGTTATTAATGTTATATTCTAATTATTGTTATTGTTTTTATTGTTGTTATTATTGTTATTGTTGTTATTATTGTTGTTATTGTATTTATGGTTATTGTTGTAATTATTGTTATTGTTGTTATTGTTGTTATTGTTGTTGTTATTGTTGTTATTGTTGTTATTGTTATTGTTGTTATTATTGTTATTGTTGTTATTGTTATTATTGTTATTATTGTTATTATTGTTATTGTTATTGTTATTATTGTTATTATTGTTACTATTGTTATTATTGTTCTTATTGCTATTATTGTTATTATGTTATTATTGTTATTAGTGTTATTAATGTTATTATCGTAATTGTTGTTATTGTTGTTATTGTTGTTATTATTATTATTATAGTTATTGTTGTTATTATTGTTATTGTTGTTATTGTTGTTATTATTGTTATTATTGTTATTATTATTATTATTATTATTAATGTTAAATTGTAATTATTGTTAATGTGGTTATTATTGTTATTGTTGTTATTGTTGTTATTGTTGTTGTTATTGTTGTTATTGTTGTTATCTTTGTTATTATTGTTATTATTGTTATTGTTGTTATTGTTGTTATTGTTGTTATTGTTGTTATTGTTGTTATTGTTTTTATTATTGTTATTGTTGTTATTGTTGTTATTATTGTTATTGTTGTTATTGATGTTGTTAATGTTATTGTTGTTATTGTTGTTATTATTTTATTTTTATTGTTGTTATTATTCTTATTATTATTGTTATTGTTGTTATTGTTGTTATTATTGTTATTATTGTTATTATTATTATTATTATTATTAATGTTAAATTGTAATTATTGTTAATGTGGTTATTATTGTTATTGTTGTTATTGTTGTTATTGTTGTTGTTATTGTTGTTATTGTTGTTATCTTTGTTATTATTGTTATTATTGTTATTGTTGTTATTGTTGTTATTGTTGTTATTGTTGTTATTGTTGTTATTATTTTTATTATTGTTATTGTTGTTATTGTTGTTATTATTGTTATTGTTGTTATTGATGTTGTTAATGTTATTGTTGTTATTGTTGTTATTATTTTATTTTTATTGTTGTTATTATTCTTATTATTATTGTTATTGTTGTTACTGTTATTGTGGTTATTATTCTTATTATTGTTGTTATTGTTATTATTGTTATTATTATTATTGTTATTGTTGTTATTATTGTTATTGTTATTGTTATTGCTATGGTTATTATATTATTGTTGTTATTATTGTTATTATTGTTTTTATTGTTATTATTGTTATTATTATTATTGTTAATGTTGTTATTATTGTTATTGTTATTGTTATTATTGTTATTATTGTTATTATTGTTATTATTGTTGTTATTGTTATTGTTGTTATTATTCTTATTATTATTGTTATTGTTATTATTGTTATTATTGATATTATTGTTATTATTGTTATTATTGTTATTATTGTTATTATTGTTATTGTTATTGCTATTATTGTTATTATTGTTATTATTGTTATTATTGTTCTTATTGCTATTATTGTTATTATTGTTATTAGTGTTATTAATGTTATTATCGTTATTGTTGTTGTTGTTGTTAATATTGTTATTGTTGTTATTGTAGTTATTATTGTTATTATTGTTGTTATTGATATTGTTGTTATTATTGTTATTGTTATTGTTGTTATTATTATTGTTATTATTGTTATTGCTGTTATTGTTGATATTATTGTTATTATTGTTATTATTGTCATTATATTTATTGTTATTGTTATTGTTGTTATTATTGCTATTGTTGTTATTGTTATTGTTATTGTTATTATTATTATTGTTGTTATTGTTATTATTATTATTATTGTTTTTGTTATTGTTGTTATTATGGATATTGTTATTGTTATTATTGTTATTATTGTTATTATTGTTGTTATTGTTATTGTTGTTATTATTCTTATTATTCTTGTTATTGTTATTATTGTTATTATTGTTATTGTTGTTATTGTTGTTATTGTTGTTATTGTTTTTATTATTGTTATTGTTGTTATTGTTGTTATTATTGTTATTATTGTTGTTATTGTTAATGTGGTTATTATTGTTATTGTTCTTATTGTTGTTATTGTTGTTATTGTTGTTATTGTTGTTGTTATTGTTGTTATTGTTGTTATCTTTGTTATTATTGTTATTGTTGATATTATTGTTATTGTTGTTATTGTTGTTATTATTGTTATTATTGTTGTTATTGTTATTGTTGTTATTATTCTTATTATTGTTGTTATTGTTATTATTGTTATTATTGTTATTATTGTTATTATTGTTCTTATTGCTATTATTGTTATTATTGTTATTATTGTTATTATTGTTATTGTTGTTATTGATGTTGTTAATGTTATTGTTGTTATTGTTGTTATTATTTTATTTTTATTGTTGTTATTATTCTTATTATTATTGTTATTGTTATTATTGTTATTGTTGTTATTATTGTTATTATTGTTGTTATTGTTATTGTTATTATTGTTATTGTTATTGTTATTATTGTTATTATTGTTATTATTGTTATTATTGTTATTATTGTTCTTATTGCTATAATTGTTATTATTGTTATTAGTGTTATTAATGTTATTATCGGTATTGTTGTTATTGTTGTTATTGTTGTTATTATTTTTATTATAGTTATTGTAGTTATTATTGTTATTGTTGTTATTGTTGTTATTATTGTTATTATTGTTATTATTGCAATTATTATTATTATTGTTATTAATGTTATATTGTTATTATTGTTATTATTGTTATTGTTATTGTTATTGCTATGGTTATTATTATTATTGTTGTTATTATTGTTATTATTGTTTTTATTGTTATTATTGTTATTATTATTATTGTTAATGTTGTTATTATTGTTATTGTTATTGTTATTATTGTTATTATTGTTATTATTGTTATTATTGTTGTTATTGTTATTGTTGTTATTATTCTTATTATTATTGTTATTGTTATTATTGTTATTATTGATATTATTGTTATTATTGTTATTATTGTTATTATTGTTATTATTGTTATTGTTATTGCTATTATTGTTATTATTGTTATTATTGTTATTATTGTTCTTATTGCTATTATTGTTATTATTGTTATTAGTGTTATTAATGTTATTATCGTTATTAGTGTTATTAATGTTATTAACGTTACTGTTGTTATTGTTGTTATTGTTGTTATTATTTTTAATATAGTTATTGAAGTTATTATTGTTATTGTTGTTATTGTTGTTATTATTGTTATTATTGTTATTATTATTACTATTGTTATTAATGTTATATTGTTATTATTTTATTGTTGTTATTGTTGTTATTGTTGTTATTGTTGTTATTATTGTTATTTTTGTTATTGTTATTATTATTATCCTAATTGTTATTAATGTTTTTATTATTATTGTTATTATTATTTTTGTTGTTATTGGTGTTGTTGTTATTAAAATTATTATTATTATTATTATTATTATTATTATTGTTATTATTGTTATTGTTGTTATTATTTGTAATTAATGTTATTATTGTTATTATTGTTTTTATTGTTATTATTGTTATTATTGTTATTATTGTTATTGCTATTGTTAGTATTATTATTGTTGTTATTATTGTTATTATTGTTATTATTGTTATTATTGTTATTATTATTATTGTTATTGTTGTTATTATTGTTATTGTTATTGTTATTATTGTTATTATTGTTATTATTGTTATTATTGTTGTTATTGTTATTGTTGTTATTATTCTTATTATTGTTGTTATTGTTATTATTGTTATTATAGTTATTATTGTTATTATTGTTCTTATTGCTATTATTGTTATTATTGTTATTATTGTTATTAGTGTTATTAATGTTATTAACGTTACTGTTGTTATTGTTGTTATTGTTGTTATTATTTTTAATATAGTTATTGAAGTTATTATTGTTATTGTTGTTATTGTTGTTACTATTTTTAATATAGTTATTGAAGTTATTATTGTTATTGTTGTTATTATTGTTATTCTTGTTATTGTTGTTATTATTGTTATTATTGTTATTATTGTTATTGTTATTGTTATTATTGTTATTATAGTTATTATTGTTATTAATGTTATTATTGTTATTTTTGTTATTGTTGTTATTGTTGTTATTTTTGTTGTTATTGTTATTGTTGTTAATATTGTTATTATTGTTATTATTGTTATTGTTGTTATTGTTGTTATTGTTAATGTTGTTATTATTGTTATTGTTATTGTTGTTATTATTCATATTATTATTGTTATTGTTATTATTGTTATTATTGATATTATTGTTATTATTGTTATTATTTTTATTATTGTTATTGTTATTGCTATTATTGTTATTATTGTTATTATAGTTATTATTGTTATTATTGTTGTTATTGTTATTGTTGTTATTATTCTTATTATTGTTGTTATTGTTATTATTGTTATTATTGTTATTATTGTTATTATTGTTATTAATGTTATTAACGTTACTGTTGTTATTGTTGTTATTGTTGTTATTGTTATTGTTGTTATTATCGTTATTGTTGTTATTGTTATTATTGTTATTATTGTTATTATTATTATTATTGTTATTAATGTTATATTGTTATTATTGTTATTATTGTTATTGTTATTGTTATTATTATTATTGTTGTTATTATTGTTATTATTATTATTATTGTTATTGTTGTTATTATTGTTATTATTGTTATTATTGTTATTATTGTTATTATTATTATTGTTATTGTTGTTATTATTGTTATTGTTATTGTTATTATTGTTATTATTGTTATTATTGTTATTATTGTTGTTATTGTTATTGTTGTTATTATTGTTATTGTTATTATTGTTATTATTGTTATTATTGTTATTATTGTTCTTATTGCTATTATTGTTATTATTGTTATTATTGTTATTAGTGTTATTAATGTTATTAACGTTACTGTTGTTATTGTTGTTATTGTTGTTATTATTTTTAATATAGTTATTGATATTATTATTGTTATTGTTGTTATTGTTGTTATTATTGTTATTATTGTTATTATTATTACTATTGTTATTAATGTTATATTGTTATTATTTTTATTGTTGTTATTGTTGTTATTGTTGTTATTGTTGTTATTATTGTTATTTTTGTTATTGTTTTTATTATTGTTATTGTTGTTATTGTTTTTATTATTGTTATATTTGTTATTATTATTATTATTAATGTTATATTGTTATTATTTTTATTGTTGTTATTGTTGTTATTATTGTTATTGTTGTTATTATTGTTGTTATTGTATTTATGGTTATTGTGGTAATTATTGTTATTGTTGTTATTGTTGTTATTGTTGTTGTTATTGTTGTTATTGTTATTGTTGTTATTATTGTTATTGTTGTTATTGTTATTATTGTTATTATTGTTATTATTTTTATTGTTATTGTTATTATTGTTATTATTGTTATTATTGTTATTATTGTACTTATTGCTATTATTGTTATTATGTTATTATTGTTATTAGTGTTATTAATGTTATTATCGTAATTGTTGTTATTGTTGTTATTGTTGTTATTATTTTTATTATAGTTATTGTTGTTATTATTGTTATTGTTGTTATTGTTGTTATTATTGTTATTATTGTTATTATTATTGTTATTATTATTAATGTTAAATTGTAATTATTGTTAATGTGGTTATTATTGTCATTGTTGTTATTGTTGTTATTGTTGTTGTTAATGAAGTTATTGTTGTTATCTTTGTTATTATTGTTATTATTGTTATTGTTGTTATTGTTGTTATTGTTGTTATTGTTGTTATTGTTGTTATTGTTTTTATTATTGTTATTGTTGTTATTGTTGTTATTATTGTTATTGTTGTTATTGATGTTGTTAATGTTATTGTTGTTATTGTTGTTATTATTTTATTTTTATTGTTGTTATTATTCTTATTATTATTGTTATTGTTATTATTGTTATTGTTGTTATTATTGTTATTATTGTTGTTATTGTTATTATTGTTGTTATTGTTATTATTGTTATTGTTGTTATTGTTGTCATTGTTGTTAATGTTGTTATTATTGTTATTGTTATTATTGTTGTTATCTTTGTTATTATTGTTATTATTGTTATTGTTGTTATTGTTGTTATTGTTGTTATTGTTGTTATTGTTGTTATTGTTGTTATTGTTTTTATTATTGTTATTGTTGTTTTTGTTGTTATTATTGTTATTGTTGTTATTATTTTATTTTTATTGTTGTTATTATTCTTATTATTATTGTTATTGTTGTTACTGTTATTGTGGTTATTATTCTTATTATTGTTGTTATTGTTATTATTGTTATTATTATTATTGTTATTGTTGTTATTATTGTTATTGTTATTGTTATTATTGTTATTATTGTTATTATTGTTATTATTGTTATTATTGTTATTGTTATTGTTATTATTGTTATTATTTTTATTATTGTTATTATTGTTCTTATTGCTATTATTGTTATTATTGTTATTATTGTTATTAGTGTTATTAATGTTATTAACGTTACTGTTGTTATTGTTGTTATTGTTGTTATTATTTTTAATATAGTTATTGAAGTTATTATTGTTATTGTTGTTATTATTGTTATTCTTGTTATTGTTGTTATTATTGTTATTATTGTTATTATTGTTATTGTTATTGTTATTATTGTTATTGTTATTATTGTTATTATTGATATTATTGTTATTATTGTTATTATTTTTATTATTGTTATTGTTATTGCTATTATTGTTATTATTGTTATTATAGTTATTATTGTTATTATTGTTGTTATTGTTATTGTTGTTATTATTCTTATTATTGTTGTTATTGTTATTATTGTTATTATTGTTATTATTGTTATTATTGTTCTTATTGCTATTATTGTTATTATTGTTATTATTGTTATTAGTGTTATTAATGTTATTAACGTTACTGTTGTTATTGTTGTTATTGTTGTTATTATTTTTAATATAGTTATTGAAGTTATTATTGTTATTGTTGTTATTGTTGTTATTATTGTTATTATTGCTATTATTATTACTATTGTTATTAATGTTATATTGTTATTATTTTTATTGTTGTTATTGTTGTTATTGTTGTTATTATTGTTATTTTTGTTATTGTTTTTATTATTGTTATTGTTGTTATTGTTTTTATTATTGTTAAATTTGTTATTATTATTATTATTGTTATTAATGTTATATTCTAATTATTGTTATTGTTTTTATTGTTGTTATTATTGTTATTGTTGTTATTATTGTTGTTATTGTATTTATGGTTATTGTTGTAATTATTGTTATTGTTGTTATTGTTGTTATTGTTGTTGTTATTGTTGTTATTGTTGTTATTGTTATTGTTGTTATTATTGTTATTGTTGTTATTGTTATTATTGTTATTATTGTTATTATTGTTATTGTTATTGTTATTATTGTTATTATTGTTACTATTGTTATTATTGTTCTTATTGCTATTATTGTTATTATGTTATTATTGTTATTAGTGTTATTAATGTTATTATCGTAATTGTTGTTATTGTTGTTATTGTTGTTATTATTTTTATTATAGTTATTGTTGTTATTATTGTTATTGTTGTTATTGTTGTTATTATTGTTATTATTGTTATTATTATTGTTATTATTATTAATGTTAAATTGTAATTATTGTTAATGTGGTTATTATTGTCATTGTTGTTATTGTTGTTATTGTTGTTGTTAATGAAGTTATTGTTGTTATCTTTGTTATTATTGTTATTATTGTTATTGTTGTTATTGTTGTTATTGTTGTTATTGTTGTTATTGTTGTTATTGTTTTTATTATTGTTATTGTTGTTATTGTTGTTATTATTGTTATTGTTGTTATTGATGTTGTTAATGTTATTGTTGTTATTGTTGTTATTATTTTATTTTTATTGTTGTTATTATTCTTATTATTATTGTTATTGTTATTATTGTTATTGTTGTTATTATTGTTATTATTGTTGTTATTGTTATTATTGTTGTTATTGTTATTATTGTTATTGTTGTTATTGTTGTCATTGTTGTTAATGTTGTTATTATTGTTATTGTTATTATTGTTGTTATCTTTGTTATTATTGTTATTATTGTTATTGTTGTTATTGTTGTTATTGTTGTTATTGTTGTTATTGTTGTTATTGTTGTTATTGTTTTTATTATTGTTATTGTTGTTTTTGTTGTTATTATTGTTATTGTTGTTATTATTTTATTTTTATTGTTGTTATTATTCTTATTATTATTGTTATTGTTGTTACTGTTATTGTGGTTATTATTCTTATTATTGTTGTTATTGTTATTATTGTTATTATTATTATTGTTATTGTTGTTATTATTGTTATTGTTATTGTTATTATTGTTATTATTGTTATTATTGTTATTATTGTTATTATTGTTATTGTTATTGTTATTATTGTTATTATTTTTATTATTGTTATTATTGTTCTTATTGCTATTATTGTTATTATTGTTATTATTGTTATTAGTGTTATTAATGTTATTAACGTTACTGTTGTTATTGTTGTTATTGTTGTTATTATTTTTAATATAGTTATTGAAGTTATTATTGTTATTGTTGTTATTATTGTTATTCTTGTTATTGTTGTTATTATTGTTATTATTGTTATTATTGTTATTGTTATTGTTATTATTGTTATTGTTATTATTGTTATTATTGATATTATTGTTATTATTGTTATTATTTTTATTATTGTTATTGTTATTGCTATTATTGTTATTATTGTTATTATAGTTATTATTGTTATTATTGTTGTTATTGTTATTGTTGTTATTATTCTTATTATTGTTGTTATTGTTATTATTGTTATTATTGTTATTATTGTTATTATTGTTCTTATTGCTATTATTGTTATTATTGTTATTATTGTTATTAGTGTTATTAATGTTATTAACGTTACTGTTGTTATTGTTGTTATTGTTGTTATTATTTTTAATATAGTTATTGAAGTTATTATTGTTATTGTTGTTATTGTTGTTATTATTGTTATTATTGCTATTATTATTACTATTGTTATTAATGTTATATTGTTATTATTTTTATTGTTGTTATTGTTGTTATTGTTGTTATTATTGTTATTATTGTTATTGTTTTTATTATTGTTATTGTTGTTATTGTTATTATTATTGTTAAATTTGTTATTATTATTATTATTGTTATTAATGTTATATTCTAATTATTGTTATTGTTTTTATTGTTGTTATTATTGTTATTGTTGTTATTATTGTTGTTATTGTATTTATGGTTATTGTTGTAATTATTGTTATTGTTGTTATTGTTGTTATTGTTGTTGTTATTGTTGTTATTGTTGTTATTGTTATTGTTGTTATTATTGTTATTGTTGTTATTGTTATTATTGTTATTATTGTTATTATTGTTATTGTTATTGTTATTATTGTTATTATTGTTACTATTGTTATTATTGTTCTTATTGCTATTATTGTTATTATGTTATTATTGTTATTAGTGTTATTAATGTTATTATCGTAATTGTTGTTATTGTTGTTATTGTTGTTATTATTATTATTATAGTTATTGTTGTTATTATTGTTATTGTTGTTATTGTTGTTATTATTGTTATTATTGTTATTATTATTATTATTATTATTAATGTTAAATTGTAATTATTGTTAATGTGGTTATTATTGTTATTGTTGTTATTGTTGTTATTGTTGTTGTTATTGTTGTTATTGTTGTTATCTTTGTTATTATTGTTATTATTGTTATTGTTGTTATTGTTGTTATTGTTGTTATTGTTGTTATTGTTGTTATTGTTTTTATTATTGTTATTGTTGTTATTGTTGTTATTATTGTTATTGTTGTTATTGATGTTGTTAATGTTATTGTTGTTATTGTTGTTATTATTTTATTTTTATTGTTGTTATTATTCTTATTATTATTGTTATTGTTGTTATTGTTGTTATTATTGTTATTATTGTTATTATTATTATTATTATTAATGTTAAATTGTAATTATTGTTAATGTGGTTATTATTGTTATTGTTGTTATTGTTGTTATTGTTGTTGTTATTGTTGTTATTGTTGTTATCTTTGTTATTATTTTTATTATTGTTATTGTTGTTATTGTTGTTATTGTTGTTATTGTTGTTATTGTTGTTATTATTTTTATTATTGTTATTGTTGTTATTGTTGTTATTATTGTTATTGTTGTTATTGATGTTGTTAATGTTATTGTTGTTATTGTTGTTATTATTTTATTTTTATTGTTGTTATTATTCTTATTATTATTGTTATTGTTATTATTGTTATTGTTGTTATTATTGTTATTATTGTTGTTATTGTTATTATTGTTGTTATTGTTATTATTGTTATTGTTGTTATTGTTGTCATTGTTGTTAATGTTGTTATTATTGTTATTGTTATTATTGTTGTTATCTTTGTTATTATTGTTATTATTGTTATTGTTGTTATTGTTGTTATTGTTGTTATTGTTGTTATTGTTGTTATTGTTGTTATTGTTTTTATTATTGTTATTGTTGTTTTTGATGTTATTATTGTTATTGTTGTTATTATTTTATTTTTATTGTTGTTATTATTCTTATTATTATTGTTATTGTTGTTACTGTTATTGTGGTTATTATTCTTATTATTGTTGTTATTGTTATTATTGTTATTATTATTATTGTTATTGTTGTTATTATTGTTATTGTTATTGTTATTATTGTTATTATTGTTATTATTGTTATTATTGTTATTATTGTTATTATTGTTATTGTTATTGTTATTATTGTTATTATTTTTATTATTGTTATTATTGTTCTTATTGCTATTATTGTTATTATTGTTATTATTGTTATTAGTGTTATTAATGTTATTAACGTTACTGTTGTTATTGTTGTTATTGTTGTTATTATTTTTAATATAGTTATTGAAGTTATTATTGTTATTGTTGTTATTATTGTTATTCTTGTTATTGTTGTTATTATTGTTATTATTGTTATTATTGTTGTTATTATTGTTATTATTGTTATTGTTATTATTGTTATTATTGATATTATTGTTATTATTGTTATTATTTTTATTATTGTTATTGTTATTGCTATTATTGTTATTATTGTTATTATAGTTATTATTGTTATTATTGTTGTTATTGTTATTGTTGTTATTATTCTTATTATTGTTGTTATTGTTATTATTGTTATTATTGTTATTATTGTTATTATTGTTCTTATTGCTATTATTGTTATTATTGTTATTATTGTTATTAGTGTTATTAATGTTATTAACGTTACTGTTGTTATTGTTGTTATTGTTGTTATTATTTTTAATATAGTTATTGAAGTTATTATTGTTATTGTTGTTATTGTTGTTATTATTGTTATTATTGCTATTATTATTACTATTGTTATTAATGTTATATTGTTATTATTTTTATTGTTCTTATTGTTGTTATTGTTGTTATTATTGTTATTTTTGTTATTGTTTTTATTATTGTTATTGTTGTTATTGTTTTTATTATTGTTATATTTGTTATTATTATTATTATTGTTATTAATGTTATATTCTAATTATTGTTATTGTTTTTATTGTTGTTATTATTGTTATTGTTGTTATTATTGTTGTTATTGTATTTATGGTTATTGTTGTAATTATTGTTATTGTTGTTATTGTTGTTATTGTTGTTGTTATTGTTGTTATTGTTGTTATTGTTATTGTTGTTATTATTGTTATTGTTGTTATTGTTATTATTGTTATTATTGTTATTATTGTTATTGTTATTGTTATTATTGTTATTATTGTTACTATTGTTATTATTGTTCTTATTGCTATTATTGTTATTATGTTATTATTGTTATTAGTGTTATTAATGTTATTATCGTAATTGTTGTTATTGTTGTTATTGTTGTTATTATTATTATTATAGTTATTGTTGTTATTATTGTTATTGTTGTTATTGTTGTTATTATTGTTATTATTGTTATTATTATTATTATTATTATTAATGTTAAATTGTAATTATTGTTAATGTGGTTATTATTGTTATTGTTGTTATTGTTGTTATTGTTGTTGTTATTGTTGTTATTGTTGTTATCTTTGTTATTATTGTTATTATTGTTATTGTTGTTATTGTTGTTATTGTTGTTATTGTTGTTATTGTTGTTATTGTTTTTATTATTGTTATTGTTGTTATTGTTGTTATTATTGTTATTGTTGTTATTGATGTTGTTAATGTTATTGTTGTTATTGTTGTTATTATTTTATTTTTATTGTTGTTATTATTCTTATTATTATTGTTATTGTTGTTATTGTTGTTATTATTGTTATTATTGTTATTATTATTATTATTATTATTAATGTTAAATTGTAATTATTGTTAATGTGGTTATTATTGTTATTGTTGTTATTGTTGTTATTGTTGTTGTTATTGTTGTTATTGTTGTTATCTTTGTTATTATTGTTATTATTGTTATTGTTGTTATTGTTGTTATTGTTGTTATTGTTGTTATTGTTGTTATTATTTTTATTATTGTTATTGTTGTTATTGTTGTTATTATTGTTATTGTTGTTATTGATGTTGTTAATGTTATTGTTGTTATTGTTGTTATTATTTTATTTTTATTGTTGTTATTATTCTTATTATTATTGTTATTGTTGTTACTGTTATTGTGGTTATTATTCTTATTATTGTTGTTATTGTTATTATTGTTATTATTATTATTGTTATTGTTGTTATTATTGTTATTGTTATTGTTATTGCTATGGTTATTATATTATTGTTGTTATTATTGTTATTATTGTTTTTATTGTTATTATTGTTATTATTATTATTGTTAATGTTGTTATTATTGTTATTGTTATTGTTATTATTGTTATTATTGTTATTATTGTTATTATTGTTGTTATTGTTATTGTTGTTATTATTCTTATTATTATTGTTATTGTTATTATTGTTATTATTGATATTATTGTTATTATTGTTATTATTGTTATTATTGTTATTATTGTTATTGTTATTGCTATTATTGTTATTATTGTTATTATTGTTATTATTGTTCTTATTGCTATTATTGTTATTATTGTTATTAGTGTTATTAATGTTATTATCGTTATTGTTGTTGTTGTTGTTAATATTGTTATTGTTGTTATTGTAGTTATTATTGTTATTATTGTTGTTATTGTTATTGTTGTTATTATTGTTATTGTTATTGTTGTTATTATTATTGTTATTATTGTTATTGCTGTTATTGTTGATATTATTGTTATTATTGTTATTATTGTCATTATATTTATTGTTATTGTTATTGTTGTTATTATTGCTATTGTTGTTATTGTTATTGTTATTGTTATTATTATTATTGTTGTTATTGTTATTATTATTATTATTGTTTTTGTTATTGTTGTTATTATGGATATTGTTATTGTTATTATTGTTATTATTGTTATTATTGTTGTTATTGTTATTGTTGTTATTATTGTTATTATTGTTATTATTGTTATTATTGTTATTATTGTTATTGTTGTTATTGTTGTTATTGTTGTTATTGTTTTTATTATTGTTATTGTTGTTATTGTTGTTATTATTGTTATTATTGTTGTTATTGTTAATGTGGTTATTATTGTTATTGTTCTTATTGTTGTTATTGTTGTTATTGTTGTTATTGTTGTTGTTATTGTTGTTATTGTTGTTATCTTTGTTATTATTGTTATTGTTGATATTATTGTTATTGTTGTTATTGTTGTTATTATTGTTATTATTGTTGTTATTGTTATTGTTGTTATTATTCTTATTATTGTTGTTATTGTTATTATTGTTATTATTGTTATTATTGTTATTATTGTTCTTATTGCTATTATTGTTATTATTGTTATTATTGTTATTATTGTTATTGTTGTTATTGATGTTGTTAATGTTATTGTTGTTATTGTTGTTATTATTTTATTTTTATTGTTGTTATTATTCTTATTATTATTGTTATTGTTATTATTGTTATTGTTGTTATTATTGTTATTATTGTTGTTATTGTTATTGTTATTATTGTTATTGTTATTGTTATTATTGTTATTATTGTTATTATTGTTATTATTGTTATTATTGTTCTTATTGCTATAATTGTTATTATTGTTATTAGTGTTATTAATGTTATTATCGGTATTGTTGTTATTGTTGTTATTGTTGTTATTATTTTTATTATAGTTATTGTAGTTATTATTGTTATTGTTGTTATTGTTGTTATTATTGTTATTATTGTTATTATTGCAATTATTATTATTATTGTTATTAATGTTATATTGTTATTATTGTTATTATTGTTATTGTTATTGTTATTGCTATGGTTATTATTATTATTGTTGTTATTATTGTTATTATTGTTTTTATTGTTATTATTGTTATTATTATTATTGTTAATGTTGTTATTATTGTTATTGTTATTGTTATTATTGTTATTATTGTTATTATTGTTATTATTGTTGTTATTGTTATTGTTGTTATTATTCTTATTATTATTGTTATTGTTATTATTGTTATTATTGATATTATTGTTATTATTGTTATTATTGTTATTATTGTTATTATTGTTATTGTTATTGCTATTATTGTTATTATTGTTATTATTGTTATTATTGTTCTTATTGCTATTATTGTTATTATTGTTATTAGTGTTATTAATGTTATTATCGTTATTAGTGTTATTAATGTTATTAACGTTACTGTTGTTATTGTTGTTATTGTTGTTATTATTTTTAATATAGTTATTGAAGTTATTATTGTTATTGTTGTTATTGTTGTTATTATTGTTATTATTGTTATTATTATTACTATTGTTATTAATGTTATATTGTTATTATTTTATTGTTGTTATTGTTGTTATTGTTGTTATTGTTGTTATTATTGTTATTATTGTTATTGTTATTATTATTATCCTAATTGTTATTAATGTTTTTATTATTATTGTTATTATTATTTTTGTTGTTATTGGTGTTGTTGTTATTAATATTATTGTTATTATTATTATTATTGTTATTATTGTTATTATTGTTATTGTTGTTATTATTTGTAATTAATGTTATTATTGTTATTATTGTTATTATTGTTATTATTGTTATTATTGTTATTATTGTTATTGCTATTGTTAGTATTATTATTGTTGTTATTATTGTTATTATTGTTATTATTGTTATTATTGTTATTATTATTATTGTTATTGTTGTTATTATTGTTATTGTTATTGTTATTATTGTTATTATTGTTATTATTGTTATTATTGTTGTTATTGTTATTGTTGTTATTATTCTTATTATTGTTGTTATTGTTATTATTGTTATTATAGTTATTATTGTTATTATTGTTCTTATTGCTATTATTGTTATTATTGTTATTATTGTTATTAGTGTTATTAATGTTATTAACGTTACTGTTGTTATTGTTGTTATTGTTGTTATTATTTTTAATATAGTTATTGAAGTTATTATTGTTATTGTTGTTATTGTTGTTACTATTTTTAATATAGTTATTGAAGTTATTATTGTTATTGTTGTTATTATTGTTATTCTTGTTATTGTTGTTATTATTGTTATTATTGTTATTATTGTTATTGTTATTGTTATTATTGTTATTATAGTTATTATTGTTATTAATGTTATTATTGTTATTTTTGTTATTGTTGTTATTGTTGTTATTTTTGTTGTTATTGTTATTGTTGTTAATATTGTTATTATTGTTATTATTGTTATTGTTGTTATTGTTGTTATTGTTAATGTTGTTATTATTGTTATTGTTATTGTTGTTATTATTCATATTATTATTGTTATTGTTATTATTGTTATTATTGATATTATTGTTATTATTGTTATTATTTTTATTATTGTTATTGTTATTGCTATTATTGTTATTATTGTTATTATAGTTATTATTGTTATTATTGTTGTTATTGTTATTGTTGTTATTATTCTTATTATTGTTGTTATTGTTATTATTGTTATTATTGTTATTATTGTTATTATTGTTATTAATGTTATTAACGTTACTGTTGTTATTGTTGTTATTGTTGTTATTGTTATTGTTGTTATTATCGTTATTGTTGTTATTGTTATTATTGTTATTATTGTTATTATTATTATTATTGTTATTAATGTTATATTGTTATTATTGTTATTATTGTTATTGTTATTGTTATTATTATTATTGTTGTTATTATTGTTATTATTATTATTATTGTTATTGTTGTTATTATTGTTATTATTGTTATTATTGTTATTATTGTTATTATTATTATTGTTATTGTTGTTATTATTGTTATTGTTATTGTTATTATTGTTATTATTGTTATTATTGTTATTATTGTTGTTATTGTTATTGTTGTTATTATTGTTATTGTTATTATTGTTATTATTGTTATTATTGTTATTATTGTTCTTATTGCTATTATTGTTATTATTGTTATTATTGTTATTAGTGTTATTAATGTTATTAACGTTACTGTTGTTATTGTTGTTATTGTTGTTATTATTTTTAATATAGTTATTGATATTATTATTGTTATTGTTGTTATTGTTGTTATTATTGTTATTATTGTTATTATTATTACTATTGTTATTAATGTTATATTGTTATTATTTTTATTGTTGTTATTGTTGTTATTGTTGTTATTGTTGTTATTATTGTTATTTTTGTTATTGTTTTTATTATTGTTATTGTTGTTATTGTTTTTATTATTGTTATATTTGTTATTATTATTATTATTAATGTTATATTGTTATTATTTTTATTGTTGTTATTGTTGTTATTATTGTTATTGTTGTTATTATTGTTGTTATTGTATTTATGGTTATTGTGGTAATTATTGTTATTGTTGTTATTGTTGTTATTGTTGTTGTTATTGTTGTTATTGTTATTGTTGTTATTATTGTTATTGTTGTTATTGTTATTATTGTTATTATTGTTATTATTTTTATTGTTATTGTTATTATTGTTATTATTGTTATTATTGTTATTATTGTTCTTATTGCTATTATTGTTATTATGTTATTATTGTTATTAGTGTTATTAATGTTATTATCGTAATTGTTGTTATTGTTGTTATTGTTGTTATTATTTTTATTATAGTTATTGTTGTTATTATTGTTATTGTTGTTATTGTTGTTATTATTGTTATTATTGTTATTATTATTGTTATTATTATTAATGTTAAATTGTAATTATTGTTAATGTGGTTATTATTGTCATTGTTGTTATTGTTGTTATTGTTGTTGTTAATGAAGTTATTGTTGTTATCTTTGTTATTATTGTTATTATTGTTATTGTTGTTATTGTTGTTATTGTTGTTATTGTTGTTATTGTTGTTATTGTTTTTATTATTGTTATTGTTGTTATTGTTGTTATTATTGTTATTGTTGTTATTGATGTTGTTAATGTTATTGTTGTTATTGTTGTTATTATTTTATTTTTATTGTTGTTATTATTCTTATTATTATTGTTATTGTTATTATTGTTATTGTTGTTATTATTGTTATTATTGTTGTTATTGTTATTATTGTTGTTATTGTTATTATTGTTATTGTTGTTATTGTTGTCATTGTTGTTAATGTTGTTATTATTGTTATTGTTATTATTGTTGTTATCTTTGTTATTATTGTTATTATTGTTATTGTTGTTATTGTTGTTATTGTTGTTATTGTTGTTATTGTTGTTATTGTTGTTATTGTTTTTATTATTGTTATTGTTGTTTTTGTTGTTATTATTGTTATTGTTGTTATTATTTTATTTTTATTGTTGTTATTATTCTTATTATTATTGTTATTGTTGTTACTGTTATTGTGGTTATTATTCTTATTATTGTTGTTATTGTTATTATTGTTATTATTATTATTGTTATTGTTGTTATTATTGTTATTGTTATTGTTATTATTGTTATTATTGTTATTATTGTTATTATTGTTATTATTGTTATTGTTATTGTTATTATTGTTATTATTTTTATTATTGTTATTATTGTTCTTATTGCTATTATTGTTATTATTGTTATTATTGTTATTAGTGTTATTAATGTTATTAACGTTACTGTTGTTATTGTTGTTATTGTTGTTATTATTTTTAATATAGTTATTGAAGTTATTATTGTTATTGTTGTTATTATTGTTATTCTTGTTATTGTTGTTATTATTGTTATTATTGTTATTATTGTTATTGTTATTGTTATTATTGTTATTGTTATTATTGTTATTATTGATATTATTGTTATTATTGTTATTATTTTTATTATTGTTATTGTTATTGCTATTATTGTTATTATTGTTATTATAGTTATTATTGTTATTATTGTTGTTATTGTTATTGTTGTTATTATTCTTATTATTGTTGTTATTGTTATTATTGTTATTATTGTTATTATTGTTATTATTGTTCTTATTGCTATTATTGTTATTATTGTTATTATTGTTATTAGTGTTATTAATGTTATTAACGTTACTGTTGTTATTGTTGTTATTGTTGTTATTATTTTTAATATAGTTATTGAAGTTATTATTGTTATTGTTGTTATTGTTGTTATTATTGTTATTATTGCTATTATTATTACTATTGTTATTAATGTTATATTGTTATTATTTTTATTGTTGTTATTGTTGTTATTGTTGTTATTATTGTTATTTTTGTTATTGTTGTTATTATTGTTATTGTTGTTATTGTTTTTATTATTGTTAAATTTGTTATTATTATTATTATTGTTATTAATGTTATATTCTAATTATTGTTATTGTTTTTATTGTTGTTATTATTGTTATTGTTGTTATTATTGTTGTTATTGTATTTATGGTTATTGTTGTAATTATTGTTATTGTTGTTATTGTTGTTATTGTTGTTGTTATTGTTGTTATTGTTGTTATTGTTATTGTTGTTATTATTGTTATTGTTGTTATTGTTATTATTGTTATTATTGTTATTATTGTTATTGTTATTGTTATTATTGTTATTATTGTTACTATTGTTATTATTGTTCTTATTGCTATTATTGTTATTATGTTATTATTGTTATTAGTGTTATTAATGTTATTATCGTAATTGTTGTTATTGTTGTTATTGTTGTTATTATTATTATTATAGTTATTGTTGTTATTATTGTTATTGTTGTTATTGTTGTTATTATTGTTATTATTGTTATTATTATTATTATTATTATTAATGTTAAATTGTAATTATTGTTAATGTGGTTATTATTGTTATTGTTGTTATTGTTGTTATTGTTGTTGTTATTGTTGTTATTGTTGTTATCTTTGTTATTATTGTTATTATTGTTATTGTTGTTATTGTTGTTATTGTTGTTATTGTTGTTATTGTTGTTATTGTTTTTATTATTGTTATTGTTGTTATTGTTGTTATTATTGTTATTGTTGTTATTGATGTTGTTAATGTTATTGTTGTTATTGTTGTTATTATTTTATTTTTATTGTTGTTATTATTCTTATTATTATTGTTATTGTTGTTATTGTTGTTATTATTGTTATTATTGTTATTATTATTATTATTATTAATGTTAAATTGTAATTATTGTTAATGTGGTTATTATTGTTATTGTTGTTATTGTTGTTATTGTTGTTGTTATTGTTGTTATTGTTGTTATCTTTGTTATTATTGTTATTATTGTTATTGTTGTTATTGTTGTTATTGTTGTTATTGTTGTTATTGTTGTTATTATTTTTATTATTGTTATTGTTGTTATTGTTGTTATTATTGTTATTGTTGTTATTGATGTTGTTAATGTTATTGTTGTTATTGTTGTTATTATTTTATTTTTATTGTTGTTATTATTCTTATTATTATTGTTATTGTTATTATTGTTATTGTTGTTATTATTGTTATTATTGTTGTTATTGTTATTATTGTTGTTATTGTTATTATTGTTATTGTTGTTATTGTTGTCATTGTTGTTAATGTTGTTATTATTGTTATTGTTATTATTGTTGTTATCTTTGTTATTATTGTTATTATTGTTATTGTTGTTATTGTTGTTATTGTTGTTATTGTTGTTATTGTTGTTATTGTTGTTATTGTTTTTATTATTGTTATTGTTGTTTTTGATGTTATTATTGTTATTGTTGTTATTATTTTATTTTTATTGTTGTTATTATTCTTATTATTATTGTTATTGTTGTTACTGTTATTGTGGTTATTATTCTTATTATTGTTGTTATTGTTATTATTGTTATTATTATTATTGTTATTGTTGTTATTATTGTTATTGTTATTGTTATTATTGTTATTATTGTTATTATTGTTATTATTGTTATTATTGTTATTATTGTTATTGTTATTGTTATTATTGTTATTATTTTTATTATTGTTATTATTGTTCTTATTGCTATTATTGTTATTATTGTTATTATTGTTATTAGTGTTATTAATGTTATTAACGTTACTGTTGTTATTGTTGTTATTGTTGTTATTATTTTTAATATAGTTATTGAAGTTATTATTGTTATTGTTGTTATTATTGTTATTCTTGTTATTGTTGTTATTATTGTTATTATTGTTATTATTGTTATTGTTATTGTTATTATTGTTATTGTTATTATTGTTATTATTGATATTATTGTTATTATTGTTATTATTTTTATTATTGTTATTGTTATTGCTATTATTGTTATTATTGTTATTATAGTTATTATTGTTATTATTGTTGTTATTGTTATTGTTGTTATTATTCTTATTATTGTTGTTATTGTTATTATTGTTATTATTGTTATTATTGTTATTATTGTTCTTATTGCTATTATTGTTATTATTGTTATTATTGTTATTAGTGTTATTAATGTTATTAACGTTACTGTTGTTATTGTTGTTATTGTTGTTATTATTTTTAATATAGTTATTGAAGTTATTATTGTTATTGTTGTTATTGTTGTTATTATTGTTATTATTGCTATTATTATTACTATTGTTATTAATGTTATATTGTTATTATTTTTATTGTTCTTATTGTTGTTATTGTTGTTATTATTGTTATTTTTGTTATTGTTTTTATTATTGTTATTGTTGTTATTGTTTTTATTATTGTTATATTTGTTATTATTATTATTATTGTTATTAATGTTATATTCTAATTATTGTTATTGTTTTTATTGTTGTTATTATTGTTATTGTTGTTATTATTGTTGTTATTGTATTTATGGTTATTGTTGTAATTATTGTTATTGTTGTTATTGTTGTTATTGTTGTTGTTATTGTTGTTATTGTTGTTATTGTTATTGTTGTTATTATTGTTATTGTTGTTATTGTTATTATTGTTATTATTGTTATTATTGTTATTGTTATTGTTATTATTGTTATTATTGTTACTATTGTTATTATTGTTCTTATTGCTATTATTGTTATTATGTTATTATTGTTATTAGTGTTATTAATGTTATTATCGTAATTGTTGTTATTGTTGTTATTGTTGTTATTATTATTATTATAGTTATTGTTGTTATTATTGTTATTGTTGTTATTGTTGTTATTATTGTTATTATTGTTATTATTATTATTATTATTATTAATGTTAAATTGTAATTATTGTTAATGTGGTTATTATTGTTATTGTTGTTATTGTTGTTATTGTTGTTGTTATTGTTGTTATTGTTGTTATCTTTGTTATTATTGTTATTATTGTTATTGTTGTTATTGTTGTTATTGTTGTTATTGTTGTTATTGTTGTTATTGTTTTTATTATTGTTATTGTTGTTATTGTTGTTATTATTGTTATTGTTGTTATTGATGTTGTTAATGTTATTGTTGTTATTGTTGTTATTATTTTATTTTTATTGTTGTTATTATTCTTATTATTATTGTTATTGTTGTTATTGTTGTTATTATTGTTATTATTGTTATTATTATTATTATTATTATTAATGTTAAATTGTAATTATTGTTAATGTGGTTATTATTGTTATTGTTGTTATTGTTGTTATTGTTGTTGTTATTGTTGTTATTGTTGTTATCTTTGTTATTATTGTTATTATTGTTATTGTTGTTATTGTTGTTATTGTTGTTATTGTTGTTATTGTTGTTATTATTTTTATTATTGTTATTGTTGTTATTGTTGTTATTATTGTTATTGTTGTTATTGATGTTGTTAATGTTATTGTTGTTATTGTTGTTATTATTTTATTTTTATTGTTGTTATTATTCTTATTATTATTGTTATTGTTGTTACTGTTATTGTGGTTATTATTCTTATTATTGTTGTTATTGTTATTATTGTTATTATTATTATTGTTATTGTTGTTAGTATTGTTATTGTTATTGTTATTGCTATGGTTATTATTATTATTGTTGTTATTATTGTTATTATTGTTTTTATTGTTATTATTGTTATTATTATTATTGTTAATGTTGTTATTATTGTTATTGTTATTGTTATTATTGTTATTATTGTTATTATTGTTATTATTGTTGTTATTGTTATTGTTGTTATTATTCTTATTATTATTGTTATTGTTATTATTGTTATTATTGATATTATTGTTATTATTGTTATTATTGTTATTATTGTTATTATTGTTATTGTTATTGCTATTATTGTTATTATTGTTATTATTGTTATTATTGTTCTTATTGCTATTATTGTTATTATTGTTATTAGTGTTATTAATGTTATTATCGTTATTGTTGTTATTGTTGTTAATATTGTTATTGTTGTTATTGTAGTTATTATTGTTATTATTGTTGTTATTGTTATTGTTGTTATTATTGTTATTGTTATTGTTGTTATTATTATTGTTATTATTGTTATTGCTGTTATTGTTGATATTATTGTTATTATTGTTATTATTGTCATTATATTTATTGTTATTGTTATTGTTGTTATTATTGCTATTGTTGTTATTGTTATTGTTATTGTTATTATTATTATTGTTGTTATTGTTATTATTATTATTATTGTTTTTGTTATTGTTGTTATTATGGATATTGTTATTGTTATTATTGTTATTATTGTTATTATTGTTGTTATTGTTATTGTTGTTATTATTCTTATTATTCTTGTTATTGTTATTATTGTTATTATTGTTATTGTTGTTATTGTTGTTATTGTTGTTATTGTTTTTATTATTGTTATTGTTGTTATTGTTGTTATTATTGTTATTATTGTTGTTATTGTTAATGTGGTTATTATTGTTATTGTTCTTATTGTTGTTATTGTTGTTATTGTTGTTATTGTTGTTGTTATTGTTGTTATTGTTGTTATCTTTGTTATTATTGTTATTGTTGATATTATTGTTATTGTTGTTATTGTTGTTATTATTGTTATTATTGTTGTTATTGTTATTGTTGTTATTATTCTTATTATTGTTGTTATTGTTATTATTGTTATTATTGTTATTATTGTTATTATTGTTCTTATTGCTATTATTGTTATTATTGTTATTATTGTTATTAGTGTTATTAATGTTATTAACGTTACTGTTGTTATTGTTGTTATTGTTGTTATTATTTTTAATATAGTTATTGAAGTTATTATTGTTATTGTTGTTATTGTTGTTATTATTTTTAATATAGTTATTGAAGTTATTATTGTTATTGTTGTTATTATTGTTCTTATTGCTATTGTTGTTATTATTGTTATTATTGTTATTATTGTTATTGTTATTGTTATTATTGTTATTATAGTTATTATTGTTATTAATGTTATTATTGTTATTTTTGTTATTGTTGTTATTGTTGTTATTTTTGTTGTTATTGTTATTGTTGTTATTATTGTTATTATTGTTATTATTGTTATTGTTGTTATTGTTGTTATTGTTAATGTTGTTATTATTGTTATTGTTATTGTTGTTATTATTGTTATTATTGTTATTATTATTATTATTGTTATTAATGTTATATTGTTATTATTGTTATTATTGTTATTGTTATTGTTATTATTATTATTGTTGTTATTATTGTTATTATTATTATTATTGTTATTGTTGTTATTATTGTTATTATTGTTATTATTATTATTATTATAATTATTATTATTATTATTATTATTATTATTATTATCCTAATTGTTATTAATGTTTTTATTATTATTGTTATTATTATTTTTGTTGTTATTGGTGTTGTTGTTATTAATATTATTATTATAATTATTATTATTATTGTTGTTATTATTGTTATTGTTGTTATTATTTGTTATTAATGTTATTATTGTTATTATTGTTATTATTGTTATTATTGTTATTATTGTTATTATTGTTACTGCTATTGTTATTATTATTATTGTTGTTATTATTGTTATTATTGTTATTATTGTTATTAATGTTATTATTATTATTGTTATTGTTGTTATTATTGTTATTGTTATTGTTATTATTGTTATTATTGTTATTATTGTTATTATTGTTGTTATTGTTATTGTTGTTATTATTGTTATTGTTATTATTGTTATTATTGTTATTATTGTTATTATTGTTCTTATTGCTATTATTGTTATTATTGTTATTATTGTTATTAGTGTTATTAATGTTATTAACGTTACTGTTGTTATTGTTGTTATTGTTGTTATTATTTTTAATATAGTTATTGAAGTTATTATTGTTATTGTTGTTATTGTTGTTATTATTGTTATTATTGTTATTATTATTACTATTGTTATTAATGTTATATTGTTATTATTTTATTGTTGTTATTGTTGTTATTGTTGTTATTGTTGTTATTATTGTTATTTTTGTTATTGTTATTATTATTATCCTAATTGTTATTAATGTTTTTATTATTATTGTTATTATTATTTTTGTTGTTATTGGTGTTGTTGTTATTAAAATTATTATTATTATTATTATTATTATTATTATTGTTATTATTGTTATTGTTGTTATTATTTGTAATTAATGTTATTATTGTTATTATTGTTTTTATTGTTATTATTGTTATTATTGTTATTATTGTTATTGCTATTGTTAGTATTATTATTGTTGTTATTATTGTTATTATTGTTATTATTGTTATTATTGTTATTATTATTATTGTTATTGTTGTTATTATTGTTATTGTTATTGTTATTATTGTTATTATTGTTATTATTGTTATTATTGTTGTTATTGTTATTGTTGTTATTATTCTTATTATTGTTGTTATTGTTATTATTGTTATTATAGTTATTATTGTTATTATTGTTCTTATTGCTATTATTGTTATTATTGTTATTATTGTTATTAGTGTTATTAATGTTATTAACGTTACTGTTGTTATTGTTGTTATTGTTGTTATTATTTTTAATATAGTTATTGAAGTTATTATTGTTATTGTTGTTATTGTTGTTACTATTTTTAATATAGTTATTGAAGTTATTATTGTTATTGTTGTTATTATTGTTATTCTTGTTATTGTTGTTATTATTGTTATTATTGTTATTATTGTTATTGTTATTGTTATTATTGTTATTATAGTTATTATTGTTATTAATGTTATTATTGTTATTTTTGTTATTGTTGTTATTGTTGTTATTTTTGTTGTTATTGTTATTGTTGTTAATATTGTTATTATTGTTATTATTGTTATTGTTGTTATTGTTGTTATTGTTAATGTTGTTATTATTGTTATTGTTATTGTTGTTATTATTCATATTATTATTGTTATTGTTATTATTGTTATTATTGATATTATTGTTATTATTGTTATTATTTTTATTATTGTTATTGTTATTGCTATTATTGTTATTATTGTTATTATAGTTATTATTGTTATTATTGTTGTTATTGTTATTGTTGTTATTATTCTTATTATTGTTGTTATTGTTATTATTGTTATTATTGTTATTATTGTTATTATTGTTATTAATGTTATTAACGTTACTGTTGTTATTGTTGTTATTGTTGTTATTGTTATTGTTGTTATTATCGTTATTGTTGTTATTGTTATTATTGTTATTATTGTTATTATTATTATTATTGTTATTAATGTTATATTGTTATTATTGTTATTATTGTTATTGTTATTGTTATTATTATTATTGTTGTTATTATTGTTATTATTATTATTATTGTTATTGTTGTTATTATTGTTATTATTGTTATTATTGTTATTATTGTTATTATTATTATTGTTATTGTTGTTATTATTGTTATTGTTATTGTTATTATTGTTATTATTGTTATTATTGTTATTATTGTTGTTATTGTTATTGTTGTTATTATTGTTATTGTTATTATTGTTATTATTGTTATTATTGTTATTATTGTTCTTATTGCTATTATTGTTATTATTGTTATTATTGTTATTAGTGTTATTAATGTTATTAACGTTACTGTTGTTATTGTTGTTATTGTTGTTATTATTTTTAATATAGTTATTGATATTATTATTGTTATTGTTGTTACTGTTGTTATTATTGTTATTATTGTTATTATTATTACTATTGTTATTAATGTTATATTGTTATTATTTTTATTGTTGTTATTGTTGTTATTGTTGTTATTGTTGTTATTATTGTTATTTTTGTTATTGTTTTTATTATTGTTATTGTTGTTATTGTTTTTATTATTGTTATATTTGTTATTATTATTATTATTGTTATTAATGTTATATTGTTATTATTTTTATTGTTGTTATTGTTGTTATTATTGTTATTGTTGTTATTATTGTTGTTATTGTATTTATGGTTATTGTGGTAATTATTGTTATTGTTGTTATTGTTGTTATTGTTGTTGTTATTGTTGTTATTGTTATTGTTGTTATTATTGTTATTGTTGTTATTGTTATTATTGTTATTATTGTTATTATTGTTATTGTTATTGTTATTATTGTTATTATTGTTATTATTGTTATTATTGTACTTATTGCTATTATTGTTATTATGTTATTATTGTTATTAGTGTTATTAATGTTATTATCGTAATTGTTGTTATTGTTGTTATTGTTGTTATTATTTTTATTATAGTTATTGTTGTTATTATTGTTATTGTTGTTATTGTTGTTATTATTGTTATTATTGTTATTATTATTGTTATTATTATTAATGTTAAATTGTAATTATTGTTAATGTGGTTATTATTGTCATTGTTGTTATTGTTGTTATTGTTGTTGTTAATGAAGTTATTGTTGTTATCTTTGTTATTATTGTTATTATTGTTATTGTTGTTATTGTTGTTATTGTTGTTATTGTTGTTATTGTTGTTATTGTTTTTATTATTGTTATTGTTGTTATTGTTGTTATTATTGTTATTGTTGTTATTGATGTTGTTAATGTTATTGTTGTTATTGTTGTTATTATTTTATTTTTATTGTTGTTATTATTCTTATTATTATTGTTATTGTTATTATTGTTATTGTTGTTATTATTGTTATTATTGTTGTTATTGTTATTATTGTTGTTATTGTTATTATTGTTATTGTTGTTATTGTTGTCATTGTTGTTAATGTTGTTATTATTGTTATTGTTATTATTGTTGTTATCTTTGTTATTATTGTTATTATTGTTATTGTTGTTATTGTTGTTATTGTTGTTATTGTTGTTATTGTTGTTATTGTTGTTATTGTTTTTATTATTGTTATTGTTGTTTTTGTTGTTATTATTGTTATTGTTGTTATTATTTTATTTTTATTGTTGTTATTATTCTTATTATTATTGTTATTGTTGTTACTGTTATTGTGGTTATTATTCTTATTATTGTTGTTATTGTTATTATTGTTATTATTATTATTGTTATTGTTGTTATTATTGTTATTGTTATTGTTATTATTGTTATTAGTGTTATTAATGTTATTAACGTTACTGTTGTTATTGTTGTTATTGTTGTTATTATTTTTAATATAGTTATTGAAGTTATTATTGTTATTGTTGTTATTATTGTTATTCTTGTTATTGTTGTTATTATTGTTATTATTGTTATTATTGTTATTGTTATTGTTATTATTGTTATTGTTATTATTGTTATTATTGATATTATTGTTATTATTGTTATTATTTTTATTATTGTTATTGTTATTGCTATTATTGTTATTATTGTTATTATAGTTATTATTGTTATTATTGTTGTTATTGTTATTGTTGTTATTATTCTTATTATTGTTGTTATTGTTATTATTGTTATTATTGTTATTATTGTTATTATTGTTCTTATTGCTATTATTGTTATTATTGTTATTATTGTTATTAGTGTTATTAATGTTATTAACGTTACTGTTGTTATTGTTGTTATTGTTGTTATTATTTTTAATATAGTTATTGAAGTTATTATTGTTATTGTTGTTATTGTTGTTATTATTGTTATTATTGCTATTATTATTACTATTGTTATTAATGTTATATTGTTATTATTTTTATTGTTGTTATTGTTGTTATTGTTGTTATTATTGTTATTTTTGTTATTGTTTTTATTATTGTTATTGTTGTTATTGTTTTTATTATTGTTAAATTTGTTATTATTATTATTATTGTTATTAATGTTATATTCTAATTATTGTTATTGTTTTTATTGTTGTTATTATTGTTATTGTTGTTATTATTGTTGTTATTGTATTTATGGTTATTGTTGTAATTATTGTTATTGTTGTTATTGTTGTTATTGTTGTTGTTATTGTTGTTATTGTTGTTATTGTTATTGTTGTTATTATTGTTATTGTTGTTATTGTTATTATTGTTATTATTGTTATTATTGTTATTGTTATTGTTATTATTGTTATTATTGTTACTATTGTTATTATTGTTCTTATTGCTATTATTGTTATTATGTTATTATTGTTATTAGTGTTATTAATGTTATTATCGTAATTGTTGTTATTGTTGTTATTGTTGTTATTATTATTATTATAGTTATTGTTGTTATTATTGTTATTGTTGTTATTGTTGTTATTATTGTTATTATTGTTATTATTATTATTATTATTATTAATGTTAAATTGTAATTATTGTTAATGTGGTTATTATTGTTATTGTTGTTATTGTTGTTATTGTTGTTGTTATTGTTGTTATTGTTGTTATCTTTGTTATTATTGTTATTATTGTTATTGTTGTTATTGTTGTTATTGTTGTTATTGTTGTTATTGTTGTTATTGTTGTTATTGTTTTTATTATTGTTATTGTTGTTATTGTTGTTATTATTGTTATTGTTGTTATTGATGTTGTTAATGTTATTGTTGTTATTGTTGTTATTATTTTATTTTTATTGTTGTTATTATTCTTATTATTATTGTTATTGTTGTTATTGTTGTTATTATTGTTATTATTGTTATTATTATTATTATTATTATTAATGTTAAATTGTAATTATTGTTAATGTGGTTATTATTGTTATTGTTGTTATTGTTGTTGTTATTGTTGTTATTGTTGTTATCTTTGTTATTATTGTTATTATTGTTATTGTTGTTATTGTTGTTATTGTTGTTATTGTTGTTATTGTTGTTATTATTTTTATTATTGTTATTGTTGTTATTGTTGTTATTATTGTTATTGTTGTTATTGATGTTGTTAATGTTATTGTTGTTATTGTTGTTATTATTTTATTTTTATTGTTGTTATTATTCTTATTATTATTGTTATTGTTATTATTGTTATTGTTGTTATTATTGTTATTATTGTTGTTATTGTTATTATTGTTGTTATTGTTATTATTGTTATTGTTGTTATTGTTGTCATTGTTGTTAATGTTGTTATTATTGTTATTGTTATTATTGTTGTTATCTTTGTTATTATTGTTATTATTGTTATTGTTGTTATTGTTGTTATTGTTGTTATTGTTGTTATTGTTGTTATTGTTGTTATTGTTTTTATTATTGTTATTGTTGTTTTTGTTGTTATTATTGTTATTGTTGTTATTATTTTATTTTTATTGTTGTTATTATTCTTATTATTATTGTTATTGTTGTTACTGTTATTGTGGTTATTATTCTTATTATTGTTGTTATTGTTATTATTGTTATTATTATTATTGTTATTGTTGTTATTATTGTTATTGTTATTGTTATTATTGTTATTATTGTTATTATTGTTATTATTGTTATTATTGTTATTATTGTTATTGTTATTGTTATTATTGTTATTATTTTTATTATTGTTATTATTGTTCTTATTGCTATTATTGTTATTATTGTTATTATTGTTATTAGTGTTATTAATGTTATTAACGTTACTGTTGTTATTGTTGTTATTGTTGTTATTATTTTTAATATAGTTATTGAAGTTATTATTGTTATTGTTGTTATTATTGTTATTCTTGTTATTGTTGTTATTATTGTTATTATTGTTATTATTGTTATTGTTATTGTTATTATTGTTATTGTTATTATTGTTATTATTGATATTATTGTTATTATTGTTATTATTTTTATTATTGTTATTGTTATTGCTATTATTGTTATTATTGTTATTATAGTTATTATTGTTATTATTGTTGTTATTGTTATTGTTGTTATTATTCTTATTATTGTTGTTATTGTTATTATTGTTATTATTGTTATTATTGTTATTATTGTTCTTATTGCTATTATTGTTATTATTGTTATTATTGTTATTAGTGTTATTAATGTTATTAACGTTACTGTTGTTATTGTTGTTATTGTTGTTATTATTTTTAATATAGTTATTGAAGTTATTATTGTTATTGTTGTTATTGTTGTTATTATTGTTATTATTGCTATTATTATTACTATTGTTATTAATGTTATATTGTTATTATTTTTATTGTTCTTATTGTTGTTATTGTTGTTATTATTGTTATTTTTGTTATTGTTTTTATTATTGTTATTGTTGTTATTGTTTTTATTATTGTTATATTTGTTATTATTATTATTATTGTTATTAATGTTATATTCTAATTATTGTTATTGTTTTTATTGTTGTTATTATTGTTATTGTTGTTATTATTGTTGTTATTGTATTTATGGTTATTGTTGTAATTATTGTTATTGTTGTTATTGTTGTTATTGTTGTTGTTATTGTTGTTATTGTTGTTATTGTTATTGTTGTTATTATTGTTATTGTTGTTATTGTTATTATTGTTATTATTGTTATTATTGTTATTGTTATTGTTATTATTGTTATTATTGTTACTATTGTTATTATTGTTCTTATTGCTATTATTGTTATTATGTTATTATTGTTATTAGTGTTATTAATGTTATTATCGTAATTGTTGTTATTGTTGTTATTGTTGTTATTATTATTATTATAGTTATTGTTGTTATTATTGTTATTGTTGTTATTGTTGTTATTATTGTTATTATTGTTATTATTATTATTATTATTATTAATGTTAAATTGTAATTATTGTTAATGTGGTTATTATTGTTATTATTGTTATTATTGTTGTTATTGTTATTGTTGTTATTATTCTTATTATTATTGTTATTGTTATTATTGTTATTATTGATATTATTGTTATTATTGTTATTATTGTTATTATTGTTATTATTGTTATTGTTATTGCTATTATTGTTATTATTGTTATTATTGTTATTATTGTTCTTATTGCTATTATTGTTATTATTGTTATTAGTGTTATTAATGTTATTATCGTTATTGTTGTTATTGTTGTTAATATTGTTATTGTTGTTATTGTAGTTATTATTGTTATTATTGTTGTTATTGTTATTGTTGTTATTATTGTTATTGTTATTGTTGTTATTATTATTGTTATTATTGTTATTGCTGTTATTGTTGATATTATTGTTATTATTGTTATTATTGTCATTATATTTATTGTTATTGTTATTGTTGTTATTATTGCTATTGTTGTTATTGTTATTGTTATTGTTATTATTATTATTGTTGTTATTGTTATTATTATTATTATTGTTTTTGTTATTGTTGTTATTATGGATATTGTTATTGTTATTATTGTTATTATTGTTATTATTGTTGTTATTGTTATTGTTGTTATTATTCTTATTATTCTTGTTATTGTTATTATTGTTATTATTGTTATTGTTGTTATTGTTGTTATTGTTGTTATTGTTTTTATTATTGTTATTGTTGTTATTGTTGTTATTATTGTTATTATTGTTGTTATTGTTAATGTGGTTATTATTGTTATTGTTCTTATTGTTGTTATTGTTGTTATTGTTGTTATTGTTGTTGTTATTGTTGTTATTGTTGTTATCTTTGTTATTATTGTTATTGTTGATATTATTGTTATTGTTGTTATTGTTGTTATTATTGTTATTATTGTTGTTATTGTTATTGTTGTTATTGTTGTTATTATTTTTAATATAGTTATTGAAGTTATTATTGTTATTGTTGTTATTGTTGTTATTATTTTTAATATAGTTATTGAAGTTATTATTGTTATTGTTGTTATTATTGTTATTCTTGTTATTGTTGTTATTATTGTTATTATTGTTATTATTGTTATTGTTATTGTTATTATTGTTATTATAGTTATTATTGTTATTAATGTTATTATTGTTATTTTTGTTATTGTTGTTATTGTTGTTATTTTTGTTGTTATTGTTATTGTTGTTATTATTGTTATTATTGTTATTATTGTTATTGTTGTTATTGTTGTTATTGTTAATGTTGTTATTATTGTTATTGTTATTGTTGTTATTATTGTTATTATTGTTATTATTATTATTATTGTTATTAATGTTATATTGTTATTATTGTTATTATTGTTATTGTTATTGTTATTATTATTATTGTTGTTATTATTGTTATTATTATTATTATTGTTATTGTTGTTATTATTGTTATTATTGTTATTATTATTATTATTATAATTATTATTATTATTATTATTATTATTATTATTATCCTAATTGTTATTAATGTTTTTATTATTATTGTTATTATTATTTTTGTTGTTATTGGTGTTGTTGTTATTAATATTATTATTATAATTATTATTATTATTGTTGTTATTATTGTTATTGTTGTTATTATTTGTTATTAATGTTATTATTGTTATTATTGTTATTATTGTTATTATTGTTATTATTGTTATTATTGTTACTGCTATTGTTATTATTATTATTGTTGTTATTATTGTTATTATTGTTATTATTGTTATTAATGTTATTATTATTATTGTTATTGTTGTTATTATTGTTATTGTTATTGTTATTATTGTTATTATTGTTATTATTGTTATTATTGTTGTTATTGTTATTGTTGTTATTATTGTTATTGTTATTATTGTTATTATTGTTATTATTGTTATTATTGTTCTTATTGCTATTATTGTTATTATTGTTATTATTGTTATTAGTGTTATTAATGTTATTAACGTTACTGTTGTTATTGTTGTTATTGTTGTTATTATTTTTAATATAGTTATTGAAGTTATTATTGTTATTGTTGTTATTGTTGTTATTATTGTTATTATTGTTATTATTATTACTATTGTTATTAATGTTATATTGTTATTATTTTATTGTTGTTATTGTTGTTATTGTTGTTATTGTTGTTATTATTGTTATTTTTGTTATTGTTATTATTATTATCCTAATTGTTATTAATGTTTTTATTATTATTGTTATTATTATTTTTGTTGTTATTGGTGTTGTTGTTATTAAAATTATTATTATTATTATTATTATTATTATTATTGTTATTATTGTTATTGTTGTTATTATTTGTAATTAATGTTATTATTGTTATTATTGTTTTTATTGTTATTATTGTTATTATTGTTATTATTGTTATTGCTATTGTTAGTATTATTATTGTTGTTATTATTGTTATTATTGTTATTATTGTTATTATTGTTATTATTATTATTGTTATTGTTGTTATTATTGTTATTGTTATTGTTATTATTGTTATTATTGTTATTATTGTTATTATTGTTGTTATTGTTATTGTTGTTATTATTCTTATTATTGTTGTTATTGTTATTATTGTTATTATAGTTATTATTGTTATTATTGTTCTTATTGCTATTATTGTTATTATTGTTATTATTGTTATTAGTGTTATTAATGTTATTAACGTTACTGTTGTTATTGTTGTTATTGTTGTTATTATTTTTAATATAGTTATTGAAGTTATTATTGTTATTGTTGTTATTGTTGTTACTATTTTTAATATAGTTATTGAAGTTATTATTGTTATTGTTGTTATTATTGTTATTCTTGTTATTGTTGTTATTATTGTTATTATTGTTATTATTGTTATTGTTATTGTTATTATTGTTATTATTATTATTATTGTTATTAATGTTATTATTGTTATTTTTGTTATTGTTGTTATTGTTGTTATTTTTGTTGTTATTGTTATTGTTGTTAATATTGTTATTATTGTTATTATTGTTATTGTTGTTATTGTTGTTATTGTTAATGTTGTTATTATTGTTATTGTTATTGTTGTTATTATTCATATTATTATTGTTATTGTTATTATTGTTATTATTGATATTATTGTTATTATTGTTATTATTTTTATTATTGTTATTGTTATTGCTATTATTGTTATTATTGTTATTATAGTTATTATTGTTATTATTGTTGTTATTGTTATTGTTGTTATTATTCTTATTATTGTTGTTATTGTTATTATTGTTATTATTGTTATTATTGTTATTATTGTTATTAATGTTATTAACGTTACTGTTGTTATTGTTGTTATTGTTGTTATTGTTATTGTTGTTATTATCGTTATTGTTGTTATTGTTATTATTGTTATTATTGTTATTATTATTATTATTGTTATTAATGTTATATTGTTATTATTGTTATTATTGTTATTGTTATTGTTATTATTATTATTGTTGTTATTATTGTTATTATTATTATTATTGTTATTGTTGTTATTATTGTTATTATTGTTATTATTGTTATTATTGTTATTATTATTATTGTTATTGTTGTTATTATTGTTATTGTTATTGTTATTATTGTTATTATTGTTATTATTGTTATTATTGTTGTTATTGTTATTGTTGTTATTATTGTTATTGTTATTATTGTTATTATTGTTATTATTGTTATTATTGTTCTTATTGCTATTATTGTTATTATTGTTATTATTGTTATTAGTGTTATTAATGTTATTAACGTTACTGTTGTTATTGTTGTTATTGTTGTTATTATTTTTAATATAGTTATTGATATTATTATTGTTATTGTTGTTACTGTTGTTATTATTGTTATTATTGTTATTATTATTACTATTGTTATTAATGTTATATTGTTATTATTTTTATTGTTGTTATTGTTGTTATTGTTGTTATTGTTGTTATTATTGTTATTTTTGTTATTGTTTTTATTATTGTTATTGTTGTTATTGTTTTTATTATTGTTATATTTGTTATTATTATTATTATTGTTATTAATGTTATATTGTTATTATTTTTATTGTTGTTATTGTTGTTATTATTGTTATTGTTGTTATTATTGTTGTTATTGTATTTATGGTTATTGTGGTAATTATTGTTATTGTTGTTATTGTTGTTATTGTTGTTGTTATTGTTGTTATTGTTATTGTTGTTATTATTGTTATTGTTGTTATTGTTATTATTGTTATTATTGTTATTATTTTTATTGTTATTGTTATTATTGTTATTATTGTTATTATTGTTATTATTGTACTTATTGCTATTATTGTTATTATGTTATTATTGTTATTAGTGTTATTAATGTTATTATCGTAATTGTTGTTATTGTTGTTATTGTTGTTATTATTTTTATTATAGTTATTGTTGTTATTATTGTTATTGTTGTTATTGTTGTTATTATTGTTATTATTGTTATTATTATTGTTATTATTATTAATGTTAAATTGTAATTATTGTTAATGTGGTTATTATTGTCATTGTTGTTATTGTTGTTATTGTTGTTGTTAATGAAGTTATTGTTGTTATCTTTGTTATTATTGTTATTATTGTTATTGTTGTTATTGTTGTTATTGTTGTTATTGTTGTTATTGTTGTTATTGTTTTTATTATTGTTATTGTTGTTATTGTTGTTATTATTGTTATTGTTGTTATTGATGTTGTTAATGTTATTGTTGTTATTGTTGTTATTATTTTATTTTTATTGTTGTTATTATTCTTATTATTATTGTTATTGTTATTATTGTTATTGTTGTTATTATTGTTATTATTGTTGTTATTGTTATTATTGTTGTTATTGTTATTATTGTTATTGTTGTTATTGTTGTCATTGTTGTTAATGTTGTTATTATTGTTATTGTTATTATTGTTGTTATCTTTGTTATTATTGTTATTATTGTTATTGTTGTTATTGTTGTTATTGTTGTTATTGTTGTTATTGTTGTTATTGTTGTTATTGTTTTTATTATTGTTATTGTTGTTTTTGTTGTTATTATTGTTATTGTTGTTATTATTTTATTTTTATTGTTGTTATTATTCTTATTATTATTGTTATTGTTGTTACTGTTATTGTGGTTATTATTCTTATTATTGTTGTTATTGTTATAATTGTTATTATTATTATTGTTATTGTTGTTATTATTGTTATTGTTATTGTTATTATTGTTATTATTGTTATTATTGTTATTATTGTTATTATTGTTATTGTTATTGTTATTATTGTTATTATTTTTATTATTGTTATTATTGTTCTTATTGCTATTATTGTTATTATTGTTATTATTGTTATTAGTGTTATTAATGTTATTAACGTTACTGTTGTTATTGTTGTTATTGTTGTTATTATTTTTAATATAGTTATTGAAGTTATTATTGTTATTGTTGTTATTTTTGTTATTCTTGTTATTGTTGTTATTATTGTTATTATTGTTATTATTGTTATTGTTATTGTTATTATTGTTATTGTTATTATTGTTATTATTGATATTATTGTTATTATTGTTATTATTTTTATTATTGTTATTGTTATTGCTATTATTGTTATTATTGTTATTATAGTTATTATTGTTATTATTGTTGTTATTGTTATTGTTGTTATTATTCTTATTATTGTTGTTATTGTTATTATTGTTATTATTGTTATTATTGTTATTATTGTTCTTATTGCTATTATTGTTATTATTGTTATTATTGTTATTAGTGTTATTAATGTTATTAACGTTACTGTTGTTATTGTTGTTATTGTTGTTATTATTTTTAATATAGTTATTGAAGTTATTATTGTTATTGTTGTTATTGTTGTTATTATTGTTATTATTGCTATTATTATTACTATTGTTATTAATGTTATATTGTTATTATTTTTATTGTTGTTATTGTTGTTATTGTTGTTATTATTGTTATTTTTGTTATTGTTTTTATTATTGTTATTGTTGTTATTGTTTTTATTATTGTTAAATTTGTTATTATTATTATTATTGTTATTAATGTTATATTCTAATTATTGTTATTGTTTTTATTGTTGTTATTATTGTTATTGTTGTTATTATTGTTGTTATTGTATTTATGGTTATTGTTGTAATTATTGTTATTGTTGTTATTGTTGTTATTGTTGTTGTTATTGTTGTTATTGTTGTTATTGTTATTGTTGTTATTATTGTTATTGTTGTTATTGTTATTATTGTTATTATTGTTATTATTGTTATTGTTATTGTTATTATTGTTATTATTGTTACTATTGTTATTATTGTTCTTATTGCTATTATTGTTATTATGTTATTATTGTTATTAGTGTTATTAATGTTATTATCGTAATTGTTGTTATTGTTGTTATTGTTGTTATTATTATTATTATAGTTATTGTTGTTATTATTGTTATTGTTGTTATTGTTGTTATTATTGTTATTATTGTTATTATTATTATTATTATTATTAATGTTAAATTGTAATTATTGTTAATGTGGTTATTATTGTTATTGTTGTTATTGTTGTTATTGTTGTTGTTATTGTTGTTATTGTTGTTATCTTTGTTATTATTGTTATTATTGTTATTGTTGTTATTGTTGTTATTGTTGTTATTGTTGTTATTGTTGTTATTGTTTTTATTATTGTTATTGTTGTTATTGTTGTTATTATTGTTATTGTTGTTATTGATGTTGTTAATGTTATTGTTGTTATGGTTGTTATTATTTTATTTTTATTGTTGTTATTATTCTTATTATTATTGTTATTGTTGTTATTGTTGTTATTATTGTTATTATTGTTATTATTATTATTATTATTATTAATGTTAAATTGTAATTATTGTTAATGTGGTTATTATTGTTATTGTTGTTATTGTTGTTGTTATTGTTGTTATTGTTGTTATCTTTGTTATTATTGTTATTATTGTTATTGTTGTTATTGTTGTTATTGTTGTTATTGTTGTTATTGTTGTTATTATTTTTATTATTGTTATTGTTGTTATTGTTGTTATTATTGTTATTGTTGTTATTGATGTTGTTAATGTTATTGTTGTTATTGTTGTTATTATTTTATTTTTATTGTTGTTATTATTCTTATTATTATTGTTATTGTTATTATTGTTATTGTTGTTATTATTGTTATTATTGTTGTTATTGTTATTATTGTTGTTATTGTTATTATTGTTATTGTTGTTATTGTTGTCATTGTTGTTAATGTTGTTATTATTGTTATTGTTATTATTGTTGTTATCTTTGTTATTATTGTTATTATTGTTATTGTTGTTATTGTTGTTATTGTTGTTATTGTTGTTATTGTTGTTATTGTTGTTATTGTTTTTATTATTGTTATTGTTGTTTTTGTTGTTATTATTGTTATTGTTGTTATTATTTTATTTTTATTGTTGTTATTATTCTTATTATTATTGTTATTGTTGTTACTGTTATTGTGGTTATTATTCTTATTATTGTTGTTATTGTTATTATTGTTATTATTATTATTGTTATTGTTGTTATTATTGTTATTGTTATTGTTATTATTGTTATTATTGTTATTATTGTTATTATTGTTATTATTGTTATTATTGTTATTGTTATTGTTATTATTGTTATTATTTTTATTATTGTTATTATTGTTCTTATTGCTATTATTGTTATTATTGTTATTATTGTTATTAGTGTTATTAATGTTATTAACGTTACTGTTGTTATTGTTGTTATTGTTGTTATTATTTTTAATATAGTTATTGAAGTTATTATTGTTATTGTTGTTATTATTGTTATTATTGTTATTGTTGTTATTATTGTTATTATTGTTATTATTGTTATTGTTATTGTTATTATTGTTATTGTTATTATTGTTATTATTGATATTATTGTTATTATTGTTATTATTTTTATTATTGTTATTGTTATTGCTATTATTGTTATTATTGTTATTATAGTTATTATTGTTATTATTGTTGTTATTGTTATTGTTGTTATTATTCTTATTATTGTTGTTATTGTTATTATTGTTATTATTGTTATTATTGTTATTATTGTTCTTATTGCTATTATTGTTATTATTGTTATTATTGTTATTAGTGTTATTAATGTTATTAACGTTACTGTTGTTATTGTTGTTATTGTTGTTATTATTTTTAATATAGTTATTGAAGTTATTATTGTTATTGTTGTTATTGTTGTTATTATTGTTATTATTGCTATTATTATTACTATTGTTATTAATGTTATATTGTTATTATTTTTATTGTTCTTATTGTTGTTATTGTTGTTATTATTGTTATTTTTGTTATTGTTTTTATTATTGTTATTGTTGTTATTGTTTTTATTATTGTTATATTTGTTATTATTATTATTATTGTTATTAATGTTATATTCTAATTATTGTTATTGTTTTTATTGTTGTTATTATTGTTATTGTTGTTATTATTGTTGTTATTGTATTTATGGTTATTGTTGTAATTATTGTTATTGTTGTTATTGTTGTTATTGTTGTTGTTATTGTTGTTATTGTTGTTATTGTTATTGTTGTTATTATTGTTATTGTTGTTATTGTTATTATTGTTATTATTGTTATTATTGTTATTGTTATTGTTATTATTGTTATTATTGTTACTATTGTTATTATTGTTCTTATTGCTATTATTGTTATTATGTTATTATTGTTATTAGTGTTATTAATGTTATTATCGTAATTGTTGTTATTGTTGTTATTGTTGTTATTATTATTATTATAGTTATTGTTGTTATTATTGTTATTGTTGTTATTGTTGTTATTATTGTTATTATTGTTATTATTATTATTATTATTATTAATGTTAAATTGTAATTATTGTTAATGTGGTTATTATTGTTATTATTGTTATTATTGTTATTATTGTTGTTATTGTTATTGTTGTTATTATTCTTATTATTATTGTTATTGTTATTATTGTTATTATTGATATTATTGTTATTATTGTTATTATTGTTATTATTGTTATTATTGTTATTGTTATTGCTATTATTGTTATTATTGTTATTATTGTTATTATTGTTCTTATTGCTATTATTGTTATTATTGTTATTAGTGTTATTAATGTTATTATCGTTATTGTTGTTATTGTTGTTAATATTGTTATTGTTGTTATTGTAGTTATTATTGTTATTATTGTTGTTATTGTTATTGTTGTTATTATTGTTATTGTTATTGTTGTTATTATTATTGTTATTATTGTTATTGCTGTTATTGTTGATATTATTGTTATTATTGTTATTATTGTCATTATATTTATTGTTATTGTTATTGTTGTTATTATTGCTATTGTTGTTATTGTTATTGTTATTGTTATTATTATTATTGTTGTTATTGTTATTATTATTATTATTGTTTTTGTTATTGTTGTTATTATGGATATTGTTATTGTTATTATTGTTATTATTGTTATTATTGTTGTTATTGTTATTGTTGTTATTATTCTTATTATTCTTGTTATTGTTATTATTGTTATTATTGTTATTGTTGTTATTGTTGTTATTGTTGTTATTGTTTTTATTATTGTTATTGTTGTTATTGTTGTTATTATTGTTATTATTGTTGTTATTGTTAATGTGGTTATTATTGTTATTGTTCTTATTGTTGTTATTGTTGTTATTGTTGTTATTGTTGTTGTTATTGTTGTTATTGTTGTTATCTTTGTTATTATTGTTATTGTTGATATTATTGTTATTGTTGTTATTGTTGTTATTATTGTTATTATTGTTGTTATTGTTATTGTTGTTATTATTCTTATTATTGTTGTTATTGTTATTATTGTTATTATTGTTATTATTGTTATTATTGTTCTTATTGCTATTATTGTTATTATTGTTATTATTGTTATTAGTGTTATTAATGTTATTAACGTTACTGTTGTTATTGTTGTTATTGTTGTTATTATTTTTAATATAGTTATTGAAGTTATTATTGTTATTGTTGTTATTGTTGTTATTATTTTTAATATAGTTATTGAAGTTATTATTGTTATTGTTGTTATTATTGTTATTCTTGTTATTGTTGTTATTATTGTTATTATTGTTATTATTGTTATTGTTATTGTTATTATTGTTATTATAGTTATTATTGTTATTAATGTTATTATTGTTATTTTTGTTATTGTTGTTATTGTTGTTATTTTTGTTGTTATTGTTATTGTTGTTATTATTGTTATTATTGTTATTATTGTTATTGTTGTTATTGTTGTTATTGTTAATGTTGTTATTATTGTTATTGTTATTGTTGTTATTATTGTTATTATTGTTATTATTATTATTATTGTTATTAATGTTATATTGTTATTATTGTTATTATTGTTATTGTTATTGTTATTATTATTATTGTTGTTATTATTGTTATTATTATTATTATTGTTATTGTTGTTATTATTGTTATTATTGTTATTATTATTATTATTATAATTATTATTATTATTATTATCCTAATTGTTATTAATGTTTTTATTATTATTGTTATTATTATTTTTGTTGTTATTGGTGTTGTTGTTATTAATATTATTATTATAATTATTATTATTATTGTTGTTATTATTGTTATTGTTGTTATTATTTGTTATTAATGTTATTATTGTTATTATTGTTATTATTGTTATTATTGTTATTATTGTTATTATTGTTACTGCTATTGTTATTATTATTATTGTTGTTATTATTGTTATTATTGTTATTATTGTTATTAATGTTATTATTATTATTGTTATTGTTGTTATTATTGTTATTGTTATTGTTATTATTGTTATTATTGTTATTATTGTTATTATTGTTGTTATTGTTATTGTTGTTATTATTGTTATTGTTATTATTGTTATTATTGTTATTATTGTTATTATTGTTCTTATTGCTATTATTGTTATTATTGTTATTATTGTTATTAGTGTTATTAATGTTATTAACGTTACTGTTGTTATTGTTGTTATTGTAGTTATTATTTTTAATATAGTTATTGAAGTTATTATTGTTATTGTTGTTATTGTTGTTATTATTGTTATTATTGTTATTATTATTACTATTGTTATTAATGTTATATTGTTATTATTTTATTGTTGTTATTGTTGTTATTGTTGTTATTGTTGTTATTATTGTTATTTTTGTTATTGTTATTATTATTGTTATTGTTGTTATTGTTTTTATTATTGTTATATTTGTTATTATTATTATTATTGTTACTAATGTTATATTGTTATTATTGTTATTGTTGTTATTGTTGTTATTATTGTTATTGTTGTTATTATTGTTGTTATTGTATTTATGGTTATTGTTGTAATTATTGTTATTGTTGTTATTGTTGTTATTGTTGTTGTTATTGTTGTTATTGTTGTTATTGTTATTGTTGTTATTATTGTTATTGTTGTTATTGTTATTAATGTTATTATTGTTATTATTGTTATTATTGTACTTATTGCTATTATTGTTATTATTGTTATTATTGTTATTAGTGTTATTAATGTTATTAACGTTACTGTTGTTATTGTTGTTATTGTTGTTATTATTTTTAATATAGTTATTGAAGTTATTATTGTTATTGTTGTTATTATTGTTATTCTTGTTATTGTTGTTATTATTGTTATTATTGTTATTATTGTTATTGTTATTGTTATTATTGTTATTGTTATTATTGTTATTATTGATATTATTGTTATTATTGTTATTATTTTTATTATTGTTATTGTTATTGCTATTATTGTTATTATTGTTATTATAGTTATTATTGTTATTATTGTTGTTATTGTTATTGTTGTTATTATTCTTATTATTGTTGTTATTGTTATTATTGTTATTATTGTTATTATTGTTATTATTGTTCTTATTGCTATTATTGTTATTATTGTTATTATTGTTATTAGTGTTATTAATGTTATTAACGTTACTGTTGTTATTGTTGTTATTGTTGTTATTATTTTTAATATAGTTATTGAAGTTATTATTGTTATTGTTGTTATTGTTGTTATTATTGTTATTATTGCTATTATTATTACTATTGTTATTAATGTTATATTGTTATTATTTTTATTGTTCTTATTGTTGTTATTGTTGTTATTATTGTTATTTTTGTTATTGTTTTTATTATTGTTATTGTTGTTATTGTTTTTATTATTGTTATATTTGTTATTATTATTATTATTGTTATTAATGTTATATTCTAATTATTGTTATTGTTTTTATTGTTGTTATTATTGTTATTGTTGTTATTATTGTTGTTATTGTATTTATGGTTATTGTTGTAATTATTGTTATTTTTGTTATTGTTGTTATTGTTGTTGTTATTGTTGTTATTGTTGTTATTGTTATTGTTGTTATTATTGTTATTGTTGTTATTGTTATTATTGTTATTATTGTTATTATTGTTATTGTTATTGTTATTATTGTTATTATTGTTACTATTGTTATTATTGTTCTTATTGCTATTATTGTTATTATGTTATTATTGTTATTAGTGTTATTAATGTTATTATCGTAATTGTTGTTATTGTTGTTATTGTTGTTATTATTGTTATTATAGTTATTGTTGTTATTATTGTTATTGTTGTTATTGTTGTTATTATTGTTATTATTGTTATTATTATTATTATTATTATTAATGTTAAATTGTAATTATTGTTAATGTGGTTATTATTGTTATTGTTGTTATTGTTGTTGTTATTGTTGTTATTGTTGTTATCTTTGTTATTATTGTTATTATTGTTATTGTTGTTATTGTTGTTATTGTTGTTATTGTTGTTATTGTTGTTATTGTTTTTATTATTGTTATTGTTGTTATTGTTGTTATTATTGTTATTGTTGTTATTGATGTTGTTAATGTTATTGTTGTTATTGTTGTTATTATTTTATTTTTATTGTTGTTATTATTCTTATTATTATTGTTATTGTTGTTATTGTTGTTATTATTGTTATTATTGTTATTATTATTATTATTATTATTAATGTTAAATTGTAATTATTGTTAATGTGGTTATTATTGTTATTGTTGTTATTGTTGTTATTGTTGTTGTTATTGTTGTTATTGTTGTTATCTTTGTTATTATTGTTATTATTGTTATTGTTGTTATTGTTGTTATTGTTGTTATTGTTGTTATTGTTGTTATTATTTTTATTATTGTTATTGTTGTTATTGTTGTTATTATTGTTATTGTTGTTATTGATGTTGTTAATGTTATTGTTGTTATTGTTGTTATTATTTTATTTTTATTGTTGTTATTATTCTTATTATTATTGTTATTGTTGTTACTGTTATTGTGGTTATTATTCTTATTATTGTTGTTATTGTTATTATTGTTATTATTATTATTGTTATTGTTGTTATTATTGTTATTGTTATTGTTATTGCTATGGTTATTATTATTATTGTTGTTATTATTGTTATTATTGTTTTTATTGTTATTATTGTTATTATTATTATTGTTAATGTTGTTATTATTGTTATTGTTATTGTTATTATTGTTATTATTGTTATTATTGTTATTATTGTTGTTATTGTTATTGTTGTTATTATTCTTATTATTATTGTTATTGTTATTATTGTTATTATTGATATTATTGTTATTATTGTTATTATTGTTATTATTGTTATTATTGTTATTGTTATTGCTATTATTGTTATTATTGTTATTATTGTTATTATTGTTCTTATTGCTATTATTGTTATTATTGTTATTAGTGTTATTAATGTTATTATCGTTATTGTTGTTATTGTTGTTAATATTGTTATTGTTGTTATTGTAGTTATTATTGTTATTATTGTTGTTATTGTTATTGTTGTTATTATTGTTATTGTTATTGTTGTTATTATTATTGTTATTATTGTTATTGCTGTTATTGTTGATATTATTGTTATTATTGTTATTATTGTCATTATATTTATTGTTATTGTTATTGTTGTTATTATTGCTATTGTTGTTATTGTTATTGTTATTGTTATTATTATTATTGTTGTTATTGTTATTATTATTATTATTGTTTTTGTTATTGTTGTTATTATGGATATTGTTATTGTTATTATTGTTATTATTGTTATTATTGTTGTTATTGTTATTGTTGTTATTATTCTTATTATTCTTGTTATTGTTATTATTGTTATTATTGTTATTGTTGTTATTGTTGTTATTGTTGTTATTGTTTTTATTATTGTTATTGTTGTTATTGTTGTTATTATTGTTATTATTGTTGTTATTGTTAATGTGGTTATTATTGTTATTGTTGTTATTGTTGTTATTGTTGTTATTGTTGTTATTGTTGTTATTGTTGTTATTGTTGTTGTTATTGTTGTTATTGTTGTTATCTTTGTTATTATTGTTATTGTTGATATTATTGTTATTGTTGTTATTGTTGTTATTATTGTTATTATTGTTGTTATTGTTATTGTTGTTATTATTCTTATTATTGTTGTTATTGTTATTATTGTTATTATTGTTATTATTGTTATTATTGTTCTTATTGCTATTATTGTTATTATTGTTATTATTGTTATTAGTGTTATTAATGTTATTAACGTTACTGTTGTTATTGTTGTTATTGTTATTATTTTTAATATAGTTATTGAAGTTATTATTGTTATTGTTGTTATTGTTGTTATTATTTTTAATATAGTTATTGAAGTTATTATTGTTATTGTTGTTATTATTGTTATTCTTGTTATTGTTGTTATTATTGTTATTATTGTTATTATTGTTATTGTTATTGTTATTATTGTTATTATAGTTATTATTGTTATTAATGTTATTATTGTTATTTTTGTTATTGTTGTTATTGTTGTTATTTTTGTTGTTATTGTTATTGTTGTTATTATTGTTATTATTGTTATTATTGTTATTGTTGTTATTGTTGTTATTGTTAATGTTGTTATTATTGTTATTGTTATTGTTGTTATTATTGTTATTATTGTTATTATTATTATTATTGTTATTAATGTTGTTAATGTTATTGTTGTTATTGTTGTTATTATTTTATTTTTATTGTTGTTATTATTCTTATTATTATTGTTATTGTTGTTATTGTTGTTATTATTGTTATTATTGTTATTATTATTATTATTATTATTAATGTTAAATTGTAATTATTGTTAATGTGGTTATTATTGTTATTGTTGTTATTGTTGTTATTGTTGTTGTTATTGTTGTTATTGTTGTTATCTTTGTTATTATTGTTATTATTGTTATTGTTGTTATTGTTGTTATTGTTGTTATTGTTGTTATTGTTGTTATTATTTTTATTATTGTTATTGTTGTTATTGTTGTTATTATTGTTATTGTTGTTATTGATGTTGTTAATGTTATTGTTGTTATTGTTGTTATTATTTTATTTTTATTGTTGTTATTATTCTTATTATTATTGTTATTGTTGTTACTGTTATTGTGGTTATTATTCTTATTATTGTTGTTATTGTTATTATTGTTATTATTATTATTGTTATTGTTGTTATTATTGTTATTGTTATTGTTATTGCTATGGTTATTATTATTATTGTTGTTATTATTGTTATTATTGTTTTTATTGTTATTATTGTTATTATTATTATTGTTAATGTTGTTATTATTGTTATTGTTATTGTTATTATTGTTATTATTGTTATTATTGTTATTATTGTTGTTATTGTTATTGTTGTTATTATTCTTATTATTATTGTTATTGTTATTATTGTTATTATTGATATTATTGTTATTATTGTTATTATTGTTATTATTGTTATTATTGTTATTGTTATTGCTATTATTGTTATTATTGTTATTATTGTTATTATTGTTCTTATTGCTATTATTGTTATTATTGTTATTAGTGTTATTAATGTTATTATCGTTATTGTTGTTATTGTTGTTAATATTGTTATTGTTGTTATTGTAGTTATTATTGTTATTATTGTTGTTATTGATATTGTTGTTATTATTGTTATTGTTATTGTTGTTATTATTGTTATTATTGTTGTTATTGTTATTGTTGTTATTATTCTTATTATTGTTGTTATTGTTATTATTGTTATTATTGTTATTATTGTTATTATTGTTCTTATTGCTATTATTGTTATTATTGTTATTATTGTTATTAGTGTTATTAATGTTATTAACGTTACTGTTGTTATTGTTGTTATTGTTGTTATTATTTTTAATATAGTTATTGAAGTTATTATTGTTATTGTTGTTATTGTTGTTATTATTTTTAATATAGTTATTGAAGTTATTATTGTTATTGTTGTTATTATTGTTATTCTTGTTATTGTTGTTATTATTGTTATTATTGTTATTATTGTTATTGTTATTGTTATTATTGTTATTATAGTTATTATTGTTATTAATGTTATTATTGTTATTTTTGTTATTGTTGTTATTGTTGTTATTTTTGTTGTTATTGTTATTGTTGTTATTATTGTTATTATTGTTATTATTGTTATTGTTGTTATTGTTGTTATTGTTAATGTTGTTATTATTGTTATTGTTATTGTTGTTATTATTGTTATTATTGTTATTATTATTATTATTGTTATTAATGTTATATTGTTATTATTGTTATTATTGTTATTGTTATTGTTATTATTATTATTGTTGTTATTATTGTTATTATTATTATTATTGTTATTGTTGTTATTATTGTTATTATTGTTATTATTATTATTATTATAATTATTATTATTATTATTATCCTAATTGTTATTAATGTTTTTATTATTATTGTTATTATTATTTTTGTTGTTATTGGTGTTGTTGTTATTAATATTATTATTATAATTATTATTATTATTGTTGTTATTATTGTTATTGTTGTTATTATTTGTTATTAATGTTATTATTGTTATTATTGTTATTATTGTTATTATTGTTATTATTGTTATTATTGTTACTGCTATTGTTATTATTATTATTGTTGTTATTATTGTTATTATTGTTATTATTGTTATTAATGTTATTATTATTATTGTTATTGTTGTTATTATTGTTATTGTTATTGTTATTATTGTTATTATTGTTATTATTGTTATTATTGTTGTTATTGTTATTGTTGTTATTATTGTTATTGTTATTATTGTTATTATTGTTATTATTGTTATTATTGTTCTTATTGCTATTATTGTTATTATTGTTATTATTGTTATTAGTGTTATTAATGTTATTAACGTTACTGTTGTTATTGTTGTTATTGTAGTTATTATTTTTAATATAGTTATTGAAGTTATTATTGTTATTGTTGTTATTGTTGTTATTATTGTTATTATTGTTATTATTATTACTATTGTTATTAATGTTATATTGTTATTATTTTATTGTTGTTATTGTTGTTATTGTTGTTATTGTTGTTATTATTGTTATTTTTGTTATTGTTATTATTATTGTTATTGTTGTTATTGTTTTTATTATTGTTATATTTGTTATTATTATTATTATTGTTACTAATGTTATATTGTTATTATTGTTATTGTTGTTATTGTTGTTATTATTGTTATTGTTGTTATTATTGTTGTTATTGTATTTATGGTTATTGTTGTAATTATTGTTATTGTTGTTATTGTTGTTATTGTTGTTGTTATTGTTGTTATTGTTGTTATTGTTATTGTTGTTATTATTGTTATTGTTGTTATTGTTATTAATGTTATTATTGTTATTATTGTTATTATTGTACTTATTGCTATTATTGTTATTATTGTTATTATTGTTATTAGTGTTATTAATGTTATTAACGTTACTGTTGTTATTGTTGTTATTGTTGTTATTATTTTTAATATAGTTATTGAAGTTATTATTGTTATTGTTGTTATTATTGTTATTCTTGTTATTGTTGTTATTATTGTTATTATTGTTATTATTGTTATTGTTATTGTTATTATTGTTATTGTTATTATTGTTATTATTGATATTATTGTTATTATTGTTATTATTTTTATTATTGTTATTGTTATTGCTATTATTGTTATTATTGTTATTATAGTTATTATTGTTATTATTGTTGTTATTGTTATTGTTGTTATTATTCTTATTATTGTTGTTATTGTTATTATTGTTATTATTGTTATTATTGTTATTATTGTTCTTATTGCTATTATTGTTATTATTGTTATTATTGTTATTAGTGTTATTAATGTTATTAACGTTACTGTTGTTATTGTTGTTATTGTTGTTATTATTTTTAATATAGTTATTGAAGTTATTATTGTTATTGTTGTTATTGTTGTTATTATTGTTATTATTGCTATTATTATTACTATTGTTATTAATGTTATATTGTTATTATTTTTATTGTTCTTATTGTTGTTATTGTTGTTATTATTGTTATTTTTGTTATTGTTTTTATTATTGTTATTGTTGTTATTGTTTTTATTATTGTTATATTTGTTATTATTATTATTATTGTTATTAATGTTATATTCTAATTATTGTTATTGTTTTTATTGTTGTTATTATTGTTATTGTTGTTATTATTGTTGTTATTGTATTTATGGTTATTGTTGTAATTATTGTTATTTTTGTTATTGTTGTTATTGTTGTTGTTATTGTTGTTATTGTTGTTATTGTTATTGTTGTTATTATTGTTATTGTTGTTATTGTTATTATTGTTATTATTGTTATTATTGTTATTGTTATTGTTATTATTGTTATTATTGTTACTATTGTTATTATTGTTCTTATTGCTATTATTGTTATTATGTTATTATTGTTATTAGTGTTATTAATGTTATTATCGTAATTGTTGTTATTGTTGTTATTGTTGTTATTATTATTATTATAGTTATTGTTGTTATTATTGTTATTGTTGTTATTGTTGTTATTATTGTTATTATTGTTATTATTATTATTATTATTATTAATGTTAAATTGTAATTATTGTTAATGTGGTTATTATTGTTATTGTTGTTATTGTTGTTGTTATTGTTGTTATTGTTGTTATCTTTGTTATTATTGTTATTATTGTTATTGTTGTTATTGTTGTTATTGTTGTTATTGTTGTTATTGTTGTTATTGTTTTTATTATTGTTATTGTTGTTATTGTTGTTATTATTGTTATTGTTGTTATTGATGTTGTTAATGTTATTGTTGTTATTGTTGTTATTATTTTATTTTTATTGTTGTTATTATTCTTATTATTATTGTTATTGTTGTTATTGTTGTTATTATTGTTATTATTGTTATTATTATTATTATTATTATTAATGTTAAATTGTAATTATTGTTAATGTGGTTATTATTGTTATTGTTGTTATTGTTGTTATTGTTGTTGTTATTGTTGTTATTGTTGTTATCTTTGTTATTATTGTTATTATTGTTATTGTTGTTATTGTTGTTATTGTTGTTATTGTTGTTATTGTTGTTATTATTTTTATTATTGTTATTGTTGTTATTGTTGTTATTATTGTTATTGTTGTTATTGATGTTGTTAATGTTATTGTTGTTATTGTTGTTATTATTTTATTTTTATTGTTGTTATTATTCTTATTATTATTGTTATTGTTGTTACTGTTATTGTGGTTATTATTCTTATTATTGTTGTTATTGTTATTATTGTTATTATTATTATTGTTATTGTTGTTATTATTGTTATTGTTATTGTTATTGCTATGGTTATTATTATTATTGTTGTTATTATTGTTATTATTGTTTTTATTGTTATTATTGTTATTATTATTATTGTTAATGTTGTTATTATTGTTATTGTTATTGTTATTATTGTTATTATTGTTATTATTGTTATTATTGTTGTTATTGTTATTGTTGTTATTATTCTTATTATTATTGTTATTGTTATTATTGTTATTATTGATATTATTGTTATTATTGTTATTATTGTTATTATTGTTATTATTGTTATTGTTATTGCTATTATTGTTATTATTGTTATTATTGTTATTATTGTTCTTATTGCTATTATTGTTATTATTGTTATTAGTGTTATTAATGTTATTATCGTTATTGTTGTTATTGTTGTTAATATTGTTATTGTTGTTATTGTAGTTATTATTGTTATTATTGTTGTTATTGTTATTGTTGTTATTATTGTTATTGTTATTGTTGTTATTATTATTGTTATTATTGTTATTGCTGTTATTGTTGATATTATTGTTATTATTGTTATTATTGTCATTATATTTATTGTTATTGTTATTGTTGTTATTATTGCTATTGTTGTTATTGTTATTGTTATTGTTATTATTATTATTGTTGTTATTGTTATTATTATTATTATTGTTTTTGTTATTGTTGTTATTATGGATATTGTTATTGTTATTATTGTTATTATTGTTATTATTGTTGTTATTGTTATTGTTGTTATTATTCTTATTATTGTTGTTATTGTTATTATTGTTATTATTGTTATTGTTGTTATTGTTGTTATTGTTGTTATTGTTTTTATTATTGTTATTGTTGTTATTGTTGTTATTATTGTTATTATTGTTGTTATTGTTAATGTGGTTATTATTGTTATTGTTGTTATTGTTGTTATTGTTGTTATTGTTGTTATTGTTGTTATTGTTGTTATTGTTGTTGTTATTGTTGTTATTGTTGTTATCTTTGTTATTATTGTTATTGTTGATATTATTGTTATTGTTGTTATTGTTGTTATTATTGTTATTATTGTTGTTATTGTTATTGTTGTTATTATTCTTATTATTGTTGTTATTGTTATTATTGTTATTATTGTTATTATTGTTATTATTGTTCTTATTGCTATTATTGTTATTATTGTTATTATTGTTATTAGTGTTATTAATGTTATTAACGTTACTGTTGTTATTGTTGTTATTGTTATTATTTTTAATATAGTTATTGAAGTTATTATTGTTATTGTTGTTATTGTTGTTATTATTTTTAATATAGTTATTGAAGTTATTATTGTTATTGTTGTTATTATTGTTATTCTTGTTATTGTTGTTATTATTGTTATTATTGTTATTATTGTTATTGTTATTGTTATTATTGTTATTATAGTTATTATTGTTATTAATGTTATTATTGTTATTTTTGTTATTGTTGTTATTGTTGTTATTTTTGTTGTTATTGTTATTGTTGTTATTATTGTTATTATTGTTATTATTGTTATTGTTGTTATTGTTGTTATTGTTAATGTTGTTATTATTGTTATTGTTATTGTTGTTATTATTGTTATTATTGTTATTATTATTATTATTGTTATTAATGTTGTTAATGTTATTGTTGTTATTGTTGTTATTATTTTATTTTTATTGTTGTTATTATTCTTATTATTATTGTTATTGTTGTTATTGTTGTTATTATTGTTATTATTGTTATTATTATTATTATTATTATTAATGTTAAATTGTAATTATTGTTAATGTGGTTATTATTGTTATTGTTGTTATTGTTGTTATTGTTGTTGTTATTGTTGTTATTGTTGTTATCTTTGTTATTATTGTTATTATTGTTATTGTTGTTATTGTTGTTATTGTTGTTATTGTTGTTATTGTTGTTATTATTTTTATTATTGTTATTGTTGTTATTGTTGTTATTATTGTTATTGTTGTTATTGATGTTGTTAATGTTATTGTTGTTATTGTTGTTATTATTTTATTTTTATTGTTGTTATTATTCTTATTATTATTGTTATTGTTGTTACTGTTATTGTGGTTATTATTCTTATTATTGTTGTTATTGTTATTATTGTTATTATTATTATTGTTATTGTTGTTATTATTGTTATTGTTATTGTTATTGCTATGGTTATTATTATTATTGTTGTTATTATTGTTATTATTGTTTTTATTGTTATTATTGTTATTATTATTATTGTTAATGTTGTTATTATTGTTATTGTTATTGTTATTATTGTTATTATTGTTATTATTGTTATTATTGTTGTTATTGTTATTGTTGTTATTATTCTTATTATTATTGTTATTGTTATTATTGTTATTATTGATATTATTGTTATTATTGTTATTATTGTTATTATTGTTATTATTGTTATTGTTATTGCTATTATTGTTATTATTGTTATTATTGTTATTATTGTTCTTATTGCTATTATTGTTATTATTGTTATTAGTGTTATTAATGTTATTATCGTTATTGTTGTTATTGTTGTTAATATTGTTATTGTTGTTATTGTAGTTATTATTGTTATTATTGTTGTTATTGTTATTGTTGTTATTATTGTTATTGTTATTGTTGTTATTATTATTGTTATTATTGTTATTGCTGTTATTGTTGATATTATTGTTATTATTGTTATTATTGTCATTATATTTATTGTTATTGTTATTGTTGTTATTATTGCTATTGTTGTTATTGTTATTGTTATTGTTATTATTATTATTGTTGTTATTGTTATTATTATTATTATTGTTTTTGTTATTGTTGTTATTATGGATATTGTTATTGTTATTATTGTTATTATTGTTATTATTGTTGTTATTGTTATTGTTGTTATTATTCTTATTATTCTTGTTATTGTTATTATTGTTATTATTGTTATTGTTGTTATTGTTGTTATTGTTGTTATTGTTTTTATTATTGTTATTGTTGTTATTGTTGTTATTATTGTTATTATTGTTGTTATTGTTAATGTGGTTATTATTGTTATTGTTCTTATTGTTGTTATTGTTGTTATTGTTGTTATTGTTGTTATTGTTGTTATTGTTGTTGTTATTGTTGTTATTGTTGTTATCTTTGTTATTATTGTTATTGTTGATATTATTGTTATTGTTGTTATTGTTGTTATTATTGTTATTATTGTTGTTATTGTTATTGTTGTTATTATTCTTATTATTGTTGTTATTGTTATTATTGTTATTATTGTTATTATTGTTATTATTGTTCTTATTGCTATTATTGTTATTATTGTTATTATTGTTATTAGTGTTATTAATGTTATTAACGTTACTGTTGTTATTGTTGTTATTGTTATTATTTTTAATATAGTTATTGAAGTTATTATTGTTATTGTTGTTATTGTTGTTATTATTTTTAATATAGTTATTGAAGTTATTATTGTTATTGTTGTTATTATTGTTATTCTTGTTATTGTTGTTATTATTGTTATTATTGTTATTATTGTTATTGTTATTGTTATTATTGTTATTATAGTTATTATTGTTATTAATGTTATTATTGTTATTTTTGTTATTGTTGTTATTGTTGTTATTTTTGTTGTTATTGTTATTGTTGTTATTATTGTTATTATTGTTATTATTGTTATTGTTGTTATTGTTGTTATTGTTAATGTTGTTATTATTGTTATTGTTATTGTTGTTATTATTGTTATTATTGTTATTATTATTATTATTGTTATTAATGTTATATTGTTATTATTGTTATTATTGTTATTGTTATTGTTATTATTATTATTGTTGTTATTATTGTTATTATTATTATTATTGTTATTGTTGTTATTATTGTTATTATTGTTATTATTATTATTATTATAATTATTATTATTATTATTATTATTATTATTATTATCCTAATTGTTATTAATGTTTTTATTATTATTGTTATTATTATTTTTGTTGTTATTGGTGTTGTTGTTATTAATATTATTATTATAATTATTATTATTATTGTTGTTATTATTGTTATTGTTGTTATTATTTGTTATTAATGTTATTATTGTTATTATTGTTATTATTGTTATTATTGTTATTATTGTTATTATTGTTATTATTGTTACTGCTATTGTTATTATTATTTTTGTTGTTATTATTGTTATTATTGTTATTATTGTTATTAATGTTATTATTATTATTGTTATTGTTGTTATTATTGTTATTGTTATTGTTATTGTTGTTATTATTGTTATTATTGTTATTATTGTTGTTATTGTTATTGTTGTTATTATTGTTATTGTTATTATTGTTATTATTGTTATTATTGTTATTATTGTTCTTATTGCTATTATTGTTATTATTGTTATTATTGTTATTAGTGTTATTAATGTTATTAACGTTACTGTTGTTATTGTTGTTATTGTTGTTATTATTTTTAATATAGTTATTGAAGTTATTATTGTTATTGTTGTTATTGTTGTTATTATTGTTATTATTGTTATTATTATTACTATTGTTATTAATGTTATATTGTTATTATTTTATTGTTGTTATTGTTGTTATTGTTGTTATTGTTGTTATTATTGTTATTTTTGTTATTGTTATTATTATTGTTATTGTTGTTATTGTTTTTATTATTGTTATATTTGTTATTATTATTATTATTGTTACTAATGTTATATTGTTATTATTGTTATTGTTGTTATTGTTGTTATTATTGTTATTGTTGTTATTATTGTTGTTATTGTATTTATGGTTATTGTTGTAATTATTGTTATTGTTGTTATTGTTGTTATTGTTGTTGTTATTGTTGTTATTGTTGTTATTGTTATTGTTGTTATTATTGTTATTGTTGTTATTGTTATTATTGTTATTATTGTTATTATTGTTATTATTGTACTTATTGCTATTATTGTTATTATGTTATTATTGTTATTACTGTTATTAATGTTATTATCGTAATTGTTGTTATTGTTGTTATTGTTGTTATTATTTTTATTATAGTTATTGTTGTTATTATTGTTATTGTTGTTATTGTTGTTATTATTGTTATTATTGTTATTATTATTGTTATTATTATTAATGTTAAATTGTAATTATTGTTAATGTGGTTATTATTGTTATTGTTGTTATTGTTGTTATTGTTGTTGTTATTGAAGTTATTGTTGTTATCTTTGTTATTATTGTTATTATTGTTATTGTTGTTATTGTTCTTATTGTTGTTATTGTTGTTATTGTTGTTATTGTTGATATTGTTTTTATTATTGTTATTGTTTTTATTGTTGTTATTATTGTTATTGTTGTTATTGATGTTGTTAATGTTATTGTTGTTATTGTTGTTATTATTTTATTTTTATTGTTGTTATTATTCTTATTATTATTGTTATTGTTATTATTGTTATTGTTGTTATTATTGTTATTATTGTTGTTATTGTTATTATTGTTGTTATTGTTATTATTGTTATTGTTGTTATTGTTGTCATTGTTGTTAATGTTGTTATTATTGTTATTGTTATTATTATTGTTATCTTTGTTATTATTGTTATTATTGTTATTGTTGTTATTGTTGTTATTGTTGTTATTGTTGTTATTGTTGTTATTGTTGTTATTGTTTTTATTATTGTTATTGTTGTTTTTGTTGTTATTATTGTTATTGTTGTTATTATTTTATTTTTATTGTTGTTATTATTCTTATTATTATTGTTATTGTTGTTACTGTTATTGTGGTTATTATTCTTATTATTGTTGTTATTGTTATTATTGTTATTATTATTATTGTTATTGTTGTTATTATTGTTATTGTTATTGTTATTATTGTTATTATTGTTATTATTGTTATTATTGTTATTATTGTTATTATTGTTATTGTTATTGTTATTATTGTTATTATTTTTATTATTGTTATTATTGTTCTTATTGCTATTATTGTTATTATTGTTATTATTGTTATTAGTGTTATTAATGTTATTAACGTTACTGTTGTTATTGTTGTTATTGTTGTTATTATTTTTAATATAGTTATTGAAGTTATTATTGTTATTGTTGTTATTGTTGTTATTATTTTTAATATAGTTATTGAAGTTATTATTGTTATTGTTGTTATTATTGTTATTCTTGTTATTGTTGTTATTATTGTTATTATTGTTATTATTGTTATTGTTATTGTTATTATTGTTATTATAGTTATTATTGTTATTAATGTTATTATTGTTATTTTTGTTATTGTTGTTATTGTTGTTATTTTTGTTGTTATTGTTATTGTTGTTATTATTGTTATTATTGTTATTATTGTTATTGTTGTTATTGTTGTTATTATTGTTATTATTATTATTATTGTTATTGTTGTTATTATTGTTATTATTGTTATTATTATTATTATTATAATTATTATTATTATTATTATTATTATTATTATTATCCTAATTGTTATTAATGTTTTTATTATTATTGTTATTATTATTTTTGTTGTTATTGGTGTTGTTGTTATTAATATTATTATTATAATTATTATTATTATTGTTGTTATTATTGTTATTGTTGTTATTATTTGTTATTAATGTTATTATTGTTATTATTGTTATTATTGTTATTATTGTTATTATTGTTATTATTGTTACTGCTATTGTTATTATTATTATTGTTGTTATTATTGTTATTATTGTTATTATTGTTATTAATGTTATTATTATTATTGTTATTGTTGTTATTATTGTTATTGTTATTGTTATTATTGTTATTATTGTTATTATTGTTATTATTGTTGTTATTGTTATTGTTGTTATTATTGTTATTGTTATTATTGTTATTATTGTTATTATTGTTATTATTGTTCTTATTGCTATTATTGTTATTATTGTTATTATTGTTATTAGTGTTATTAATGTTATTAACGTTACTGTTGTTATTGTTGTTATTGTTGTTATTATTTTTAATATAGTTATTGAAGTTATTATTGTTATTGTTGTTATTGTTGTTATTATTGTTAGTATTGTTATTATTATTACTATTGTTATTAATGTTATATTGTTATTATTTTATTGTTGTTATTGTTGTTATTGTTGTTATTATTGTTATTTTTGTTATTGTTATTATTATTGTTATTGTTGTTATTGTTTTTATTATTGTTATATTTGTTATTATTATTATTATTGTTACTAATGTTATATTGTTATTATTGTTATTGTTGTTATTGTTGTTATTATTGTTATTGTTGTTATTATTGTTGTTATTGTAATTATGGTTATTGTTGTAATTATTGTTATTGTTGTTATTGTTGTTATTGTTGTTGTTATTGTTGTTATTGTTGTTATTGTTATTGTTGTTATTATTGTTATTGTTGTTATTGTTATTATTGTTATTATTGTTATTATTGTTATTATTGTACTTATTGCTATTATTGTTATTATGTTATTATTGTTATTAGTGTTATTAATGTTATTATCGTAATTGTTGTTATTGTTGTTATTGTTGTTATTATTTTTATTATAGTTATTGTTGTTATTACTGTTATTGTTGTTATTGTTGTTATTATTGTTATTATTGTTATTATTATTGTTATTATTATTAATGTTAAATTGTAATTATTGTTAATGTGGTTATTATTGTTATTGTTGTTATTGTTGTTATTGTTGTTATTGTTGTTGTTATTGAAGTTATTGTTGTTATCTTTGTTATTATTGTTATTATTGTTATTGTTGTTATTGTTCTTATTGTTGTTATTGTTGTTATTGTTGTTATTGTTGTTATTGTTTTTATTATTGTTATTGTTGTTATTGTTGTTATTATTGTTATTGTTGTTATTGATGTTGTTAATGTTATTGTTGTTATTGTTGTTATTATTTTATTTTTATTGTTGTTATTATTCTTATTATTATTGTTATTGTTATTATTGTTATTGTTGTTATTATTGTTATTATTGTTGTTATTGTTATTATTGTTGTTATTGTTATTATTGTTATTGTTGTTATTGTTGTCATTGTTGTTAATGTTGTTATTATTGTTATTGTTATTATTGTTGTTATCTTTGTTATTATTGTTATTATTGTTATTGTTGTTATTGTTGTTATTGTTGTTATTGTTGTTATTGTTGTTATTGTTTTTATTATTGTTATTGTTGTTTTTGTTGTTATTATTGTTATTGTTGTTATTATTGTTCTTATTGCTATTATTGTTATTAATGTTATTATTATTATTGTTATTGTTGTTATTATTGTTATTATTGTTATTAATGTTATTATTGTTATTTTTGTTATTGTTGTTATTGTTGTTATTTTTGTTGTTATTGTTATTGTTGTTATTATTGTTATTATTGTTATTATTGTTATTGTTGTTATTGTTGTTATTGTTAATGTTGTTATTATTGTTATTGTTATTGTTGTTATTATTCTTATTATTATTGTTATTGTTATTATTGTTATTATTGATATTATTGTTATTATTGTTATTATTTTTATTATTGTTATTGTTATTGCTATTATTGTTATTATTGTTATTATAGTTATTATTGTTATTATTGTTGTTATTGTTATTGTTGTTATTATTCTTATTATTGTTGTTATTGTTATTATTGTTATTATTGTTATTATTGTTATTATTGTTCTTATTGCTTTTATTGTTATTATTGTTATTATTGTTATTAGTGTTATTAATGTTATTAACGTTACTGTTGATATTGTTGTTATTGTTGTTATTATTTTTAATATAGTTATTGAAGTTATTATTGTTATTGTTGTTATTGTTGTTATTATTGTTATTATTGCTATTATTATTACTATTGTTATTAATGTTATATTGTTATTATTTTTATTGTTGTTATTGTTGTTATTGTTGTTATTATTGTTATTTTTGTTATTGTTTTTATTATTGTTATTGTTGTTATTGTTTTTATTATTGTTATATTTGTTATTATTATTATTATTGTTATTAATGTTATATTGTTATTATTGTTATTGTTGTTATTGTTGTTATTATTGTTATTGTTGTTATTATTGTTGTTATTGTATTTATGGTTATTGTTGTAATTATTGTTATTGTTGTTATTGTTGTTATTGTTGTTGTTATTGTTGTTATTGTTGTTATTGTTATTGTTGTTATTATTTTTATTGTTGTTATTATTCTTATTATTATTGTTATTGTTGTTATTGTTGTTATTATTGTTATTATTGTTATTATTATTATTATTATTATTAATGTTAAATTGTAATTATTGTTAATGTGGTTATTATTGTTATTGTTGTTATTGTTGTTATTGTTGTTGTTATTGTTGTTATTGTTGTTATCTTTGTTATTATTGTTATTATTGTTATTGTTGTTATTGTTGTTATTGTTGTTATTGTTGTTATTGTTGTTATTATTTTTATTATTGTTATTGTTGTTATTGTTGTTATTATTGTTATTGTTGTTATTGATGTTGTTAATGTTATTGTTGTTATTGTTGTTATTATTTTATTTTTATTGTTGTTATTATTCTTATTATTATTGTTATTGTTGTTACTGTTATTGTGGTTATTATTCTTATTATTGTTGTTATTGTTATTATTGTTATTATTATTATTGTTATTGTTGTTATTATTATTATTGTTATTGTTATTGCTATGGTTATTATTATTATTGTTGTTATTATTGTTATTATTGTTTTTATTGTTATTATTGTTATTATTATTATTGTTAATGTTGTTATTATTGTTATTGTTATTGTTATTATTGTTATTATTGTTATTATTGTTATTATTGTTGTTATTGTTATTGTTGTTATTATTCTTATTATTATTGTTATTGTTATTATTGTTATTATTGATATTATTGTTATTATTGTTATTATTGTTATTATTGTTATTATTGTTATTGTTATTGCTATTATTGTTATTATTGTTATTATTGTTATTATTGTTCTTATTGCTATTATTGTTATTATTGTTATTATTGTTATTATTGTTATTATTGTTATTGTTGTTATTGTTGTTATTGTTGTTAATATTGTTATTGTTGTTATTGTAGTTATTATTGTTATTATTGTTGTTATTGTTATTGTTGTTATTATTGTTCTTGTTATTGTTGTTATTATTATTGTTATTATTGTTATTGCTGTTATTGTTGATATTATTGTTATTATTGTTATTATTGTCATTATATTTATTGTTTTTGTTATTGTTGTTATTATTGCTATTGTTGTTATTGTTATTGTTATTGTTATTATTATTATTGTTGTTATTGTTATTATTATTATTATTGTTTTTGTTATTGTTGTAATTATGGATATTGTTATTGTTATTATTGTTATTATTGTTATTATTGTTGTTATTGTTATTGTTGTTATTATTCTTATTATTTTTGTTATTGTTATTATTGTTATTATTGTTATTGTTGTTATTGTTGTTATTGTTGTTATTGTTTTTATTATTGTTATTGTTGTTATTGTTGTTATTATTGTTATTATTGTTGTTATTGTTAATGTGGTTATTATTGTTATTGTTGTTATTGTTGTTATTGTTGTTATTGTTGTTATTGTTGTTGTTATTGTTGTTATTGTTGTTATCTTTGTTATTATTGTTATTGTTGTTATTGTTGTTATTATTGTTATTGTTGTTATTGATGTTGTTAATGTTATTGTTGTTATTGTTGTTATTATTTTATTTTTATTGTTGTTATTATTCTTATTATTATTGTTATTGTTATTATTGTTATTGTTGTTATTATTGTTATTATTGTTGTTATTGTTATTATTGTTGTTATTGTTATTATTGTTATTGTTGTTATTGTTGTCATTGTTGTTAATGTTGTTATTATTGTTATTGTTATTATTGTTGTTATCTTTGTTATTATTGTTATTATTGTTATTGTTGTTATTGTTGTTATTGTTGTTATTGTTGTTATTGTTGTTATTGTTGTTATTGTTTTTATTATTGTTATTGTTGTTTTTGTTGTTATTATTGTTATTGTTGTTATTATTTTATTTTTATTGTTGTTATTATTCTTATTATTATTGTTATTGTTGTTACTGTTATTGTGGTTATTATTCTTATTATTGTTGTTATTGTTATTATTGTTATTATTATTATTGTTATTGTTGTTATTATTGTTATTGTTATTGTTATTATTGTTATTATTGTTATTGTTATTGTTATTATTGTTATTATTTTTATTATTGTTATTATTGTTCTTATTGCTATTATTGTTATTATTGTTATTATTGTTATTAGTGTTATTAATGTTATTAACGTTACTGTTGTTATTGTTGTTATTGTTGTTATTATTTTTAATATAGTTATTGAAGTTATTATTGTTATTGTTGTTATTATTGTTATTCTTGTTATTGTTGTTATTATTGTTATTATTGTTATTATTGTTATTGTTATTGTTATTATTGTTATTATTGTTATTATTGTTATTAATGTTATTATTGTTATTTTTGTTATTGTTGTTATTGTTGTTATTTTTGTTGTTATTGTTATTGTTGTTATTATTGTTATTATTGTTATTATTGTTATTGTTGTTATTGTTGTTATTGTTAATGTTGTTATTATTGTTATTGTTATTGTTGTTATTATTCTTATTATTATTGTTATTGTTATTATTGTTATTATTGATATTATTGTTATTATTGTTATTATTTTTATTATTGTTATTGTTATTGCTATTATTGTTATTATTGTTATTATAGTTATTATTGTTATTATTGTTGTTATTGTTATTGTTGTTATTATTCTTATTATTGTTGTTATTGTTATTATTGTTATTATTGTTATTATTGTTATTATTGTTCTTATTGCTATTATTGTTATTATTGTTATTATTGTTATTAGTGTTATTAATGTTATTAACGTTACTGTTGTTATTGTTGTTATTGTTGTTATTATTTTTAATATAGTTATTGATGTTATTATTGTTATTGTTGTTATTGTTGTTATTATTGTTATTATTGTTATTATTATTACTATTGTTATTAATGTTATATTGTTATTATTTTTATTGTTGTTATTGTTGTTATTGTTGTTATTGTTGTTATTATTGTTATTATTGTTATTATTGTTATTATTATTAATGTTAAATTGTATTTATTGTTAATGTGGTTATTATTGTCATTGTTGTTATTGTTGTTATTGTTGTTGTTATTGAAGTTATTGTTGTTATCTTTGTTATTATTGTTATTATTGTTATTGTTGTTATTGTTGTTATTGTTGTTATTGTTGTTATTGTTGTTATTGTTTTTATTATTGTTATTGTTGTTATTGTTGTTATTATTGTTATTGTTGTTATTGATGTTGTTAATGTTATTGTTGTTATTGTTGTTATTATTTTATTTTTATTGTTGTTATTATTCTTATTATTATTGTTATTGTTATTATTGTTATTGTTGTTATTATTGTTATTATTGTTGTTATTGTTATTATTGTTGTTATTGTTATTATTGTTATTGTTGTTATTGTTGTCATTGTTGTTAATGTTGTTATTATTGTTATTGTTATTATTGTTGTTATCTTTGTTATTATTGTTATTATTGTTATTGTTGTTATTGTTGTTATTGTTGTTATTATTGTTATTATTATTGTTATTATTATTAATGTTAAATTGTAATTATTGTTAATGTGGTTATTATTGTTATTGTTGTTATTGTTGTTATTGTTGTTGTTATTGAAGTTATTGTTGTTATCTTTGTTATTATTGTTATTATTGTTATTGTTGTTATTGTTCTTATTGTTGTTATTGTTGTTATTGTTGTTATTGTTGTTATTGTTTTTATTATTGTTATTGTTGTTATTGTTGTTATTATTGTTATTGTTGTTATTGATGTTGTTAATGTTATTGTTGTTATTGTTGTTATTATTTTATTTTTATTGTTGTTATTATTCTTATTATTATTGTTATTGTTATTATTGTTATTGTTGTTATTATTGTTATTATTGTTGTTATTGTTATTATTGTTGTTATTGTTATTATTGTTATTGTTGTTATTGTTGTCATTGTTGTTAATGTTGTTATTATTGTTATTGTTATTATTGTTGTTATCTTTGTTATTATTGTTATTATTGTTATTGTTGTTATTGTTGTTATTGTTGTTATTGTTGTTATTGTTGTTATTGTTGTTATTGTTTTTATTATTGTTATTGTTGTTTTTGTTGTTATTATTGTTATTGTTGTTATTATTTTATTTTTATTGTTGTTATTATTCTTATTATTATTGTTATTGTTGTTACTGTTATTGTGGTTATTATTCTTATTATTGTTGTTATTGTTATTATTATTATTATTATTATTAATGTTAAATTGTAATTATTGTTAATGTGGTTATTATTGTTATTGTTGTTATTGTTGTTATTGTTGTTGTTATTGTTGTTATTGTTGTTATCTTTGTTATTATTGTTATTATTGTTATTGTTGTTATTGTTGTTATTGTTGTTATTGTTGTTATTGTTGTTATTATTTTTATTATTGTTATTGTTGTTATTGTTGTTATTATTGTTATTGTTGTTATTGATGTTGTTAATGTTATTGTTGTTATTGTTGTTATTATTTTATTTTTATTGTTGTTATTATTCTTATTATTATTGTTATTGTTGTTACTGTTATTGTGGTTATTATTCTTATTATTGTTGTCATTGTTATTATTGTTATTATTATTATTGTTATTGTTGTTATTATTGTTATTGTTATTGTTATTGCTATGGTTATTATTATTATTGTTGTTATTATTGTTATTATTGTTTTTATTGTTATTATTGTTATTATTATTATTGTTAATGTTGTTATTATTGTTATTGTTATTGTTATTATTGTTATTATTGTTATTATTGTTATTATTGTTGTTATTGTTATTGTTGTTATTATTCTTATTATTATTGTTATTGTTATTATTGTTATTATTGATATTATTGTTATTATTGTTATTATTGTTATTATTGTTATTATTGTCATTGTTATTGCTATTATTGTTATTATTGTTATTATTGTTATTATTGTTCTTATTGCTATTATTGTTATTATTGTTATTAGTGTTATTAATGTTATTATCGTTATTGTTGTTATTGTTGTTAATATTGTTATTGTTGTTATTGTAGTTATTATTGTTATTATTGTTGTTATTGTTATTGTTGTTATTATTGTTATTGTTATTGTTGTTATTATTATTGTTATTATTGTCATTGCTGTTATTGTTGATATTATTGTTATTATTGTTATTATTGTCATTATATTTATTGTTATTGTTATTGTTGTTATTATTGCTATTGTTGTTATTGTTATTGTTATTGTTATTATTATTTTTGTTGTTATTGTTATTATTATTATTATTGTTTTTGTTATTGTTGTTATTATGGATATTGTTATTGTTATTATTGTTATTATTGTTATTATTGTTGTTATTGTTATTGTTGTTATTATTCTTATTATTCTTGTTATTGTTATTATTGTTATTATTGTTATTGTTGTTATTGTTGTTATTGTTGTTATTGTTTTTATTATTGTTATTGTTGTTATTGTTGTTATTATTGTTATTATTGTTGTTATTGTTAATGTGGTTATTATTGTTATTGTTCTTATTGTTGTTATTGTTGTTATTGTTGTTATTGTTGTTGTTATTGTTGTTATTGTTGTTATCTTTGTTATTATTGTTATTGTTGATATTATTGTTATTGTTCTTATTGTTGTTATTATTGTTATTATTGTTGTTATTGTTATTGTTGTTATTATTCTTATTATTGTTGTTATTGTTATTATTGTTATTATTGTTATTATTGTTATTATTGTTCTTATTGCTATTATTGTTATTATTGTTATTATTGTTATTAGTGTTATTAATGTTATTAACGTTACTGTTGTTATTGTTGTTATTGTTGTTATTATTTTTAATATAGTTATTGAAGTTATTATTGTTATTGTTGTTATTGTTGTTATTATTTTTAATATAGTTATTGAAGTTATTATTGTTATTGTTGTTATTATTGTTATTCTTGTTATTGTTGTTATTATTGTTATTATTGTTATTATTGTTATTGTTATTGTTATTATTGTTATTATAGTTATTATTGTTATTAATGTTATTATTGTTATTTTTGTTATTGTTGTTATTGTTGTTATTTTTGTTGTTATTGTTATTGTTGTTATTATTGTTATTATTGTTATTATTGTTATTGTTGTTATTGTTGTTATTATTGTTATTATTATTATTATTGTTATTGTTGTTATTATTGTTATTATTGTTATTATTATTATTATTATAATTATTATTATTATTATTATTATTATTATTATTATCCTAATTGTTATTAATGTTTTTATTATTATTGTTATTATTATTTTTGTTGTTATTGGTGTTGTTGTTATTAATATTATTATTATAATTATTATTATTATTGTTGTTATTATTGTTATTGTTGTTATTATTTGTTATTAATGTTATTATTGTTATTATTGTTATTATTGTTATTATTGTTATTATTGTTATTATTGTTACTGCTATTGTTATTATTATTATTGTTGTTATTATTGTTATTATTGTTATTATTGTTATTAATGTTATTATTATTATTGTTATTGTTGTTATTATTGTTATTGTTATTGTTATTATTGTTATTATTGTTATTATTGTTATTATTGTTGTTATTGTTATTGTTGTTATTATTGTTATTGTTATTATTGTTATTATTGTTATTATTGTTATTATTGTTCTTATTGCTATTATTGTTATTATTGTTATTATTGTTATTAGTGTTATTAATGTTATTAACGTTACTGTTGTTATTGTTGTTATTGTTGTTATTATTTTTAATATAGTTATTGAAGTTATTATTGTTATTGTTGTTATTGTTGTTATTATTGTTAGTATTGTTATTATTATTACTATTGTTATTAATGTTATATTGTTATTATTTTATTGTTGTTATTGTTGTTATTGTTGTTATTATTGTTATTTTTGTTATTGTTATTATTATTGTTATTGTTGTTATTGTTTTTATTATTGTTATATTTGTTATTATTATTATTATTGTTACTAATGTTATATTGTTATTATTGTTATTGTTGTTATTGTTGTTATTATTGTTATTGTTGTTATTATTGTTGTTATTGTAATTATGGTTATTGTTGTAATTATTGTTATTGTTGTTATTGTTGTTATTGTTGTTGTTATTGTTGTTATTGTTGTTATTGTTATTGTTGTTATTATTGTTATTGTTGTTATTGTTATTATTGTTATTATTGTTATTATTGTTATTATTGTACTTATTGCTATTATTGTTATTATGTTATTATTGTTATTAGTGTTATTAATGTTATTATCGTAATTGTTGTTATTGTTGTTATTGTTGTTATTATTTTTATTATAGTTATTGTTGTTATTACTGTTATTGTTGTTATTGTTGTTATTATTGTTATTATTGTTATTATTATTGTTATTATTATTAATGTTAAATTGTAATTATTGTTAATGTGGTTATTATTGTTATTGTTGTTATTGTTGTTATTGTTGTTATTGTTGTTGTTATTGAAGTTATTGTTGTTATCTTTGTTATTATTGTTATTATTGTTATTGTTGTTATTGTTCTTATTGTTGTTATTGTTGTTATTGTTGTTATTGTTGTTATTGTTTTTATTATTGTTATTGTTGTTATTGTTGTTATTATTGTTATTGTTGTTATTGATGTTGTTAATGTTATTGTTGTTATTGTTGTTATTATTTTATTTTTATTGTTGTTATTATTCTTATTATTATTGTTATTGTTATTATTGTTATTGTTGTTATTATTGTTATTATTGTTGTTATTGTTATTATTGTTGTTATTGTTATTATTGTTATTGTTGTTATTGTTGTCATTGTTGTTAATGTTGTTATTATTGTTATTGTTATTATTGTTGTTATCTTTGTTATTATTGTTATTATTGTTATTGTTGTTATTGTTGTTATTGTTGTTATTGTTGTTATTGTTGTTATTGTTTTTATTATTGTTATTGTTGTTTTTGTTGTTATTATTGTTATTGTTGTTATTATTGTTCTTATTGCTATTATTGTTATTAATGTTATTATTATTATTGTTATTGTTGTTATTATTGTTATTATTGTTATTAATGTTATTATTGTTATTTTTGTTATTGTTGTTATTGTTGTTATTTTTGTTGTTATTGTTATTGTTGTTATTATTGTTATTATTGTTATTATTGTTATTGTTGTTATTGTTGTTATTGTTAATGTTGTTATTATTGTTATTGTTATTGTTGTTATTATTCTTATTATTATTGTTATTGTTATTATTGTTATTATTGATATTATTGTTATTATTGTTATTATTTTTATTATTGTTATTGTTATTGCTATTATTGTTATTATTGTTATTATAGTTATTATTGTTATTATTGTTGTTATTGTTATTGTTGTTATTATTCTTATTATTGTTGTTATTGTTATTATTGTTATTATTGTTATTATTGTTATTATTGTTCTTATTGCTTTTATTGTTATTATTGTTATTATTGTTATTAGTGTTATTAATGTTATTAACGTTACTGTTGATATTGTTGTTATTGTTGTTATTATTTTTAATATAGTTATTGAAGTTATTATTGTTATTGTTGTTATTGTTGTTATTATTGTTATTATTGCTATTATTATTACTATTGTTATTAATGTTATATTGTTATTATTTTTATTGTTGTTATTGTTGTTATTGTTGTTATTATTGTTATTTTTGTTATTGTTTTTATTATTGTTATTGTTGTTATTGTTTTTATTATTGTTATATTTGTTATTATTATTATTATTGTTATTAATGTTATATTGTTATTATTGTTATTGTTGTTATTGTTGTTATTATTGTTATTGTTGTTATTATTGTTGTTATTGTATTTATGGTTATTGTTGTAATTATTGTTATTGTTGTTATTGTTGTTATTGTTGTTGTTATTGTTGTTATTGTTGTTATTGTTATTGTTGTTATTATTTTTATTGTTGTTATTATTCTTATTATTATTGTTATTGTTGTTATTGTTGTTATTATTGTTATTATTGTTATTATTATTATTATTATTATTAATGTTAAATTGTAATTATTGTTAATGTGGTTATTATTGTTATTGTTGTTATTGTTGTTATTGTTGTTGTTATTGTTGTTATTGTTGTTATCTTTGTTATTATTGTTATTATTGTTATTGTTGTTATTGTTGTTATTGTTGTTATTGTTGTTATTGTTGTTATTATTTTTATTATTGTTATTGTTGTTATTGTTGTTATTATTGTTATTGTTGTTATTGATGTTGTTAATGTTATTGTTGTTATTGTTGTTATTATTTTATTTTTATTGTTGTTATTATTCTTATTATTATTGTTATTGTTGTTACTGTTATTGTGGTTATTATTCTTATTATTGTTGTTATTGTTATTATTGTTATTATTATTATTGTTATTGTTGTTATTATTATTATTGTTATTGTTATTGCTATGGTTATTATTATTATTGTTGTTATTATTGTTATTATTGTTTTTATTGTTATTATTGTTATTATTATTATTGTTAATGTTGTTATTATTGTTATTGTTATTGTTATTATTGTTATTATTGTTATTATTGTTATTATTGTTGTTATTGTTATTGTTGTTATTATTCTTATTATTATTGTTATTGTTATTATTGTTATTATTGATATTATTGTTATTATTGTTATTATTGTTATTATTGTTATTATTGTTATTGTTATTGCTATTATTGTTATTATTGTTATTATTGTTATTATTGTTCTTATTGCTATTATTGTTATTATTGTTATTATTGTTATTATTGTTATTATCGTTATTGTTGTTATTGTTGTTATTGTTGTTAATATTGTTATTGTTGTTATTGTAGTTATTATTGTTATTATTGTTGTTATTGTTATTGTTGTTATTATTGTTCTTGTTATTGTTGTTATTATTATTGTTATTATTGTTATTGCTGTTATTGTTGATATTATTGTTATTATTGTTATTATTGTCATTATATTTATTGTTTTTGTTATTGTTGTTATTATTGCTATTGTTGTTATTGTTATTGTTATTGTTATTATTATTATTGTTGTTATTGTTATTATTATTATTATTGTTTTTGTTATTGTTGTAATTATGGATATTGTTATTGTTATTATTGTTATTATTGTTATTATTGTTGTTATTGTTATTGTTGTTATTATTCTTATTATTTTTGTTATTGTTATTATTGTTATTATTGTTATTGTTGTTATTGTTGTTATTGTTGTTATTGTTTTTATTATTGTTATTGTTGTTATTGTTGTTATTATTGTTATTATTGTTGTTATTGTTAATGTGGTTATTATTGTTATTGTTGTTATTGTTGTTATTGTTGTTATTGTTGTTATTGTTGTTGTTATTGTTGTTATTGTTGTTATCTTTGTTATTATTGTTATTGTTGTTATTGTTGTTATTATTGTTATTGTTGTTATTGATGTTGTTAATGTTATTGTTGTTATTGTTGTTATTATTTTATTTTTATTGTTGTTATTATTCTTATTATTATTGTTATTGTTATTATTGTTATTGTTGTTATTATTGTTATTATTGTTGTTATTGTTATTATTGTTGTTATTGTTATTATTGTTATTGTTGTTATTGTTGTCATTGTTGTTAATGTTGTTATTATTGTTATTGTTATTATTGTTGTTATCTTTGTTATTATTGTTATTATTGTTATTGTTGTTATTGTTGTTATTGTTGTTATTGTTGTTATTGTTGTTATTGTTGTTATTGTTTTTATTATTGTTATTGTTGTTTTTGTTGTTATTATTGTTATTGTTGTTATTATTTTATTTTTATTGTTGTTATTATTCTTATTATTATTGTTATTGTTGTTACTGTTATTGTGGTTATTATTCTTATTATTGTTGTTATTGTTATTATTGTTATTATTATTATTGTTATTGTTGTTATTATTGTTATTGTTATTGTTATTATTGTTATTATTGTTATTGTTATTGTTATTATTGTTATTATTTTTATTATTGTTATTATTGTTCTTATTGCTATTATTGTTATTATTGTTATTATTGTTATTAGTGTTATTAATGTTATTAACGTTACTGTTGTTATTGTTGTTATTGTTGTTATTATTTTTAATATAGTTATTGAAGTTATTATTGTTATTGTTGTTATTATTGTTATTCTTGTTATTGTTGTTATTATTGTTATTATTGTTATTATTGTTATTGTTATTGTTATTATTGTTATTATTGTTATTATTGTTATTAATGTTATTATTGTTATTTTTGTTATTGTTGTTATTGTTGTTATTTTTGTTGTTATTGTTATTGTTGTTATTATTGTTATTATTGTTATTATTGTTATTGTTGTTATTGTTGTTATTGTTAATGTTGTTATTATTGTTATTGTTATTGTTGTTATTATTCTTATTATTATTGTTATTGTTATTATTGTTATTATTGATATTATTGTTATTATTGTTATTATTTTTATTATTGTTATTGTTATTGCTATTATTGTTATTATTGTTATTATAGTTATTATTGTTATTATTGTTGTTATTGTTATTGTTGTTATTATTCTTATTATTGTTGTTATTGTTATTATTGTTATTATTGTTATTATTGTTATTATTGTTCTTATTGCTATTATTGTTATTATTGTTATTATTGTTATTAGTGTTATTAATGTTATTAACGTTACTGTTGTTATTGTTGTTATTGTTGTTATTATTTTTAATATAGTTATTGATGTTATTATTGTTATTGTTGTTATTGTTGTTATTATTGTTATTATTGTTATTATTATTACTATTGTTATTAATGTTATATTGTTATTATTTTTATTGTTGTTATTGTTGTTATTGTTGTTATTGTTGTTATTATTGTTATTATTGTTATTATTGTTATTATTATTAATGTTAAATTGTATTTATTGTTAATGTGGTTATTATTGTCATTGTTGTTATTGTTGTTATTGTTGTTGTTATTGAAGTTATTGTTGTTATCTTTGTTATTATTGTTATTATTGTTATTGTTGTTATTGTTGTTATTGTTGTTATTGTTGTTATTGTTGTTATTGTTTTTATTATTGTTATTGTTGTTATTGTTGTTATTATTGTTATTGTTGTTATTGATGTTGTTAATGTTATTGTTGTTATTGTTGTTATTATTTTATTTTTATTGTTGTTATTATTCTTATTATTATTGTTATTGTTATTATTGTTATTGTTGTTATTATTGTTATTATTGTTGTTATTGTTATTATTGTTGTTATTGTTATTATTGTTATTGTTGTTATTGTTGTCATTGTTGTTAATGTTGTTATTATTGTTATTGTTATTATTGTTGTTATCTTTGTTATTATTGTTATTATTGTTATTGTTGTTATTGTTGTTATTGTTGTTATTATTGTTATTATTATTGTTATTATTATTAATGTTAAATTGTAATTATTGTTAATGTGGTTATTATTGTTATTGTTGTTATTGTTGTTATTGTTGTTGTTATTGAAGTTATTGTTGTTATCTTTGTTATTATTGTTATTATTGTTATTGTTGTTATTGTTCTTATTGTTGTTATTGTTGTTATTGTTGTTATTGTTGTTATTGTTTTTATTATTGTTATTGTTGTTATTGTTGTTATTATTGTTATTGTTGTTATTGATGTTGTTAATGTTATTGTTGTTATTGTTGTTATTATTTTATTTTTATTGTTGTTATTATTCTTATTATTATTGTTATTGTTATTATTGTTATTGTTGTTATTATTGTTATTATTGTTGTTATTGTTATTATTGTTGTTATTGTTATTATTGTTATTGTTGTTATTGTTGTCATTGTTGTTAATGTTGTTATTATTGTTATTGTTATTATTGTTGTTATCTTTGTTATTATTGTTATTATTGTTATTGTTGTTATTGTTGTTATTGTTGTTATTGTTGTTATTGTTGTTATTGTTGTTATTGTTTTTATTATTGTTATTGTTGTTTTTGTTGTTATTATTGTTATTGTTGTTATTATTTTATTTTTATTGTTGTTATTATTCTTATTATTATTGTTATTGTTGTTACTGTTATTGTGGTTATTATTCTTATTATTGTTGTTATTGTTATTATTGTTATTATTATTATTGTTATTGTTGTTATTATTGTTATTGTTATTGTTATTATTGTTATTATTGTTATTATAGTTATTATTGTTATTATTGTTGTTATTGTTATTGTTGTTATTATTCTTATTATTGTTGTTATTGTTATTATTGTTATTATTGTTATTATTGTTATTATTGTTCTTATTGCTATTATTGTTATTATTGTTATTATTGTTATTAGTGTTATTAATGTTATTAACGTTACTGTTGTTATTGTTGTTATTGTTGTTATTATTTTTAATATAGTTATTGAAGTTATTATTGTTATTGTTGTTATTGTTGTTATTATTGTTATTATTGCTATTATTATTACTATTGTTATTAATGTTATATTGTTATTATTTTTATTGTTGTTATTGTTGTTATTGTTGTTATTATTGTTATTTTTGTTATTGTTGTTATTGTTTTTATTATTGTTATATTTGTTATTATTATTATTATTGTTATTAATGTTATATTCTAATTATTGTTATTGTTTTTATTGTTGTTATTATTGTTATTGTTGTTATTATTGTTGTTATTGTATTTATGGTTATTGTTGTAATTATTGTTATTGTTGTTATTGTTGTTATTGTTGTTGTTATTGTTGTTATTGTTGTTATTGTTATTGTTGTTATTATTGTTATTGTTGTTATTGTTATTATTGTTATTATTGTTATTATTGTTATTGTTATTGTTATTATTGTTATTATTGTTACTATTGTTATTATTGTTCTTATTGCTATTATTGTTATTATGTTATTATTGTTATTAGTGTTATTAATGTTATTATCGTAATTGTTGTTATTGTTGTTATTGTTGTTATTATTATTATTATAGTTATTGTTGTTATTATTGTTATTGTTGTTATTGTTGTTATTATTGTTATTATTGTTATTATTATTATTATTATTATTAATGTTAAATTGTAATTATTGTTAATGTGGTTATTATTGTTATTGTTGTTATTGTTGTTATTGTTGTTGTTATTGTTGTTATTGTTGTTATCTTTGTTATTATTGTTATTATTGTTATTGTTGTTATTGTTGTTATTGTTGTTATTGTTGTTATTGTTGTTATTGTTTTTATTATTGTTATTGTTGTTATTGTTGTTATTATTGTTATTGTTGTTATTGATGTTGTTAATGTTATTGTTGTTATTGTTGTTATTATTTTATTTTTATTGTTGTTATTATTCTTATTATTATTGTTATTGTTGTTATTGTTGTTATTATTGTTATTATTGTTATTATTATTATTATTATTATTAATGTTAAATTGTAATTATTGTTAATGTGGTTATTATTGTTATTGTTGTTATTGTTGTTATTGTTGTTGTTATTGTTGTTATTGTTGTTATCTTTGTTATTATTGTTATTATTGTTATTGTTGTTATTGTTGTTATTGTTGTTATTGTTGTTATTGTTGTTATTATTTTTATTATTGTTATTGTTGTTATTGTTGTTATTATTGTTATTGTTGTTATTGATGTTGTTAATGTTATTGTTGTTATTGTTGTTATTATTTTATTTTTATTGTTGTTATTATTCTTATTATTATTGTTATTGTTGTTACTGTTATTGTGGTTATTATTCTTATTATTGTTGTTATTGTTATTATTGTTATTATTATTATTGTTATTGTTGTTATTATTGTTATTGTTATTGTTATTGCTATGGTTATTATTATTATTGTTGTTATTATTGTTATTATTGTTTTTATTGTTATTATTGTTATTATTATTATTGTTATTGTTGTTATTATTGTTATTGTTATTGTTATTATTGTTATTATTGTTATTATTGTTATTATTGTTGTTATTGTTATTGTTGTTATTATTCTTATTATTATTGTTATTGTTATTATTGTTATTATTGATATTATTGTTATTATTGTTATTATTGTTATTATTGTTATTATTGTCATTGTTATTGCTATTATTGTTATTATTGTTATTATTGTTATTATTGTTCTTATTGCTATTATTGTTATTATTGTTATTAGTGTTATTAATGTTATTATCGTTATTGTTGTTATTGTTGTTAATATTGTTATTGTTGTTATTGTAGTTATTATTGTTATTATTGTTGTTATTGTTATTGTTGTTATTATTGTTATTGTTATTGTTGTTATTATTATTGTTATTATTGTTATTGCTGTTATTGTTGATATTATTGTTATTATTGTTATTATTGTCATTATATTTATTGTTATTGTTATTGTTGTTATTATTGCTATTGTTGTTATTGTTATTGTTATTGTTATTATTATTATTGTTGTTATTGTTATTATTATTATTATTGTTTTTGTTATTGTTGTTATTATGGATATTGTTATTGTTACTATTGTTATTATTGTTATTATTGTTGTTATTGTTATTGTTGTTATTATTCTTATTATTCTTGTTATTGTTATTATTGTTATTATTGTTATTGTTGTTATTGTTGTTATTGTTGTTATTGTTTTTATTATTGTTATTGTTGTTATTGTTGTTATTATTGTTATTATTGTTGTTATTGTTAATGTGGTTATTATTGTTATTGTTCTTATTGTTGTTATTGTTGTTATTGTTGTTATTGTTGTTGTTATTGTTGTTATTGTTGTTATCTTTGTTATTATTGTTATTGTTGATATTATTGTTATTGTTGTTATTGTTGTTATTATTGTTATTATTGTTGTTATTGTTATTGTTGTTATTATTCTTATTATTGTTGTTATTGTTATTATTGTTATTATTGTTATTATTGTTATTATTGTTCTTATTGCTATTATTGTTATTATTGTTATTATTGTTATTAGTGTTATTAATGTTATTAACGTTACTGTTGTTATTGTTGTTATTGTTGTTATTATTTTTAATATAGTTATTGAAGTTATTATTGTTATTGTTGTTATTGTTGTTATTATTTTTAATATAGTTATTGAAGTTATTATTGTTATTGTTGTTATTATTGTTATTCTTGTTATTGTTGTTATTATTGTTATTATTGTTATTATTGTTATTGTTATTGTTATTATTGTTATTATAGTTATTATTGTTATTAATGTTATTATTGTTATTTTTGTTATTGTTGTTATTGTTGTTATTTTTGTTGTTATTGTTATTGTTGTTATTATTGTTATTATTGTTATTATTGTTATTGTTGTTATTGTTGTTATTGTTAATGTTGTTATTATTGTTATTGTTATTGTTGTTATTATTGTTATTATTGTTATTATTATTATTATTGTTATTAATGTTATATTGTTATTATTGTTATTATTGTTATTGTTATTGTTATTATTATTATTGTTGTTATTATTGTTATTATTATTATTATTGTTATTGTTGTTATTATTGTTATTATTGTTATTATTATTATTATTATAATTATTATTATTATTATTATTATTATTATTATTATCCTAATTTTTATTAATGTTTTTATTATTATTGTTATTATTATTTTTGTTGTTATTGGTGTTGTTGTTATTAATATTATTATTATAATTATTATTATTATTGTTGTTATTATTGTTATTGTTGTTATTATTTGTTATTAATGTTATTATTGTTATTATTGTTATTATTGTTATTATTGTTATTATTGTTATTATTGTTACTGCTATTGTTATTATTATTATTGTTGTTATTATTGTTATTATTGTTATTATTGTTATTAATGTTATTATTATTATTGTTATTGTTGTTATTATTGTTATTGTTATTGTTATTATTGTTATTATTGTTATTATTGTTATTATTGTTGTTATTGTTATTGTTGTTATTATTGTTATTGTTATTATTGTTATTATTGTTATTATTGTTATTATTGTTCTTATTGCTATTATTGTTATTATTGTTATTATTGTTATTAGTGTTATTAATGTTATTAACGTTACTGTTGTTATTGTTGTTATTGTTGTTATTATTTTTAATATAGTTATTGAAGTTATTATTGTTATTGTTGTTATTGTTGTTATTATTGTTATTATTGTTATTATTATTACTATTGTTATTAATGTTATATTGTTATTATTTTATTGTTGTTATTGTTGTTATTGTTGTTATTGTTGTTATTATTGTTATTTTTGTTATTGTTATTATTATTGTTATTGTTGTTATTGTTTTTATTATTGTTATATTTGTTATTATTATTATTATTGTTACTAATGTTATATTGTTATTATTGTTATTGTTGTTATTGTTGTTATTATTGTTATTGTTGTTATTATTGTTGTTATTGTATTTATGGTTATTGTTGTAATTATTGTTATTGTTGTTATTGTTGTTATTGTTGTTGTTATTGTTGTTATTGTTGTTATTGTTATTGTTGTTATTATTGTTATTGTTGTTATTGTTATTATTGTTATTATTGTTATTATTGTTATTATTGTACTTATTGCTATTATTGTTATTATGTTATTATTGTTATTAGTGTTATTAATGTTATTATCGTAATTGTTGTTATTGTTGTTATTGTTGTTATTATTTTTATTATAGTTATTGTTGTTATTATTGTTATTGTTGTTATTGTTGTTATTATTGTTATTATTGTTATTATTATTGTTATTATTATTAATGTTAAATTGTAATTATTGTTAATGTGGTTATTATTGTTATTGTTGTTATTGTTGTTATTGTTGTTGTTATTGAAGTTATTGTTGTTATCTTTGTTATTATTGTTATTATTGTTATTGTTGTTATTGTTCTTATTGTTGTTATTGTTGTTATTGTTGTTATTGTTGTTATTGTTTTTATTATTGTTATTGTTGTTATTGTTGTTATTATTGTTATTGTTGTTATTGATGTTGTTAATGTTATTGTTGTTATTGTTGTTATTATTTTATTTTTATTGTTGTTATTATTCTTATTATTATTGTTATTGTTATTATTGTTATTGTTGTTATTATTGTTATTATTGTTGTTATTGTTATTATTGTTGTTATTGTTATTATTGTTATTGTTGTTATTGTTGTCATTGTTGTTAATGTTGTTATTGTTGTTATTGTTGTTATTGTTGTTATTGTTGTTATTGTTTTTATTATTGTTATTGTTGTTTTTGTTGTTATTATTGTTATTGTTGTTATTATTTTATTTTTATTGTTGTTATTATTCTTATTATTATTGTTATTGTTGTTACTGTTATTGTGGTTATTATTCTTATTATTGTTGTTATTGTTATTATTGTTATTATTATTATTGTTATTGTTGTTATTATTGTTCTTGTTATTGTTATTATTGTTATTATTGTTATTATTGTTATTATTGTTATTATTGTTATTGTTATTGTTATTATTGTTATTATTTTTATTATTGTTATTATTGTTCTTATTGCTATTATTGTTATTATTGTTATTATTGTTATTAGTGTTATTAATGTTATTAACGATACTGTTGTTATTGTTGTTATTGTTGTTATTATTTTTAATATAGTTATTGAAGTTATTATTGTTATTGTTGTTATTATTGTTATTCTTGTTATTGTTGTTATTATCGTTATTATTGTTATTATTGTTATTGTTATTGTTATTATTGTTATTATTGTTATTATTGTTATTAATGTTATTATTGTTATTTTTGTTATTGTTGTTATTGTTGTTATTTTTGTTGTTATTGTTATTGTTGTTATTATTGTTATTATTGTTATTATTGTTATTGTTGTTATTGTTGTTATTGTTAATGTTGTTATTATTGTTATTGTTATTGTTGTTATTATTCTTATTATTATTGTTATTGTTATTATTGTTATTATTGATATTATTGTTATTATTGTTATTATTTTTATTATTGTTATTGTTATTGCTATTATTGTTATTATTGTTATTATAGTTATTATTGTTATTATTGTTGTTATTGTTATTGTTGTTATTATTCTTATTATTGTTGTTATTGTTATTATTGTTATTATTGTTATTATTGTTATTATTGTTCTTATTGCTATTATTGTTATTATTGTTATTATTGTTATTAGTGTTATTAATGTTATTAACGTTACTGTTGATATTGTTGTTATTGTTGTTATTATTTTTAATATAGTTATTGAAGTTATTATTGTTATTGTTGTTATTGTTGTTATTATTGTTATTATTGCTATTATTATTACTATTGTTATTAATGTTATATTGTTATTATTTTTATTGTTGTTATTGTTGTTATTGTTGTTATTATTGTTATTTTTGTTATTGTTTTTATTATTGTTATTGTTGTTATTGTTTTTATTATTGTTATATTTGTTATTATTATTATTATTGTTATTAATGTTATATTGTTATTATTGTTATTGTTGTTATTGTTGTTATTATTGTTATTGTTGTTATTATTGTTGTTATTGTATTTATGGTTATTGTTGTAATTATTGTTATTGTTGTTATTGTTGTTATTGTTGTTGTTATTGTTGTTATTGTTGTTATTGTTATTGTTGTTATTATTTTTATTGTTGTTATTATTCTTATTATTATTGTTATTGTTGTTATTGTTGTTATTATTGTTATTATTGTTATTATTATTATTATTATTATTAATGTTAAATTGTAATTATTGTTAATGTGGTTATTATTGTTATTGTTGTTATTGTTGTTATTGTTGTTGTTATTGTTGTTATTGTTGTTATCTTTGTTATTATTGTTATTATTGTTATTGTTGTTATTGTTGTTATTGTTGTTATTGTTGTTATTGTTGTTATTATTTTTATTATTGTTATTGTTGTTATTGTTGTTATTATTGTTATTGTTGTTATTGATGTTGTTAATGTTATTGTTGTTATTGTTGTTATTATTTTATTTTTATTGTTGTTATTATTCTTATTATTATTGTTATTGTTGTTACTGTTATTGTGGTTATTATTCTTATTATTGTTGTTATTGTTATTATTGTTATTATTATTATTGTTATTGTTGTTATTATTGTTATTGTTATTGTTATTGCTATGGTTATTATTATTATTGTTGTTATTATTGTTATTATTGTTTTTATTGTTATTATTGTTATTATTATTATTGTTAATGTTGTTATTATTGTTATTGTTATTGTTATTATTGTTATTATTGTTATTATTGTTATTATTGTTGTTATTGTTATTGTTGTTATTATTCTTATTATTATTGTTATTGTTATTATTGTTATTATTGATATTATTGTTATTATTGTTATTATTGTTATTATTGTTATTATTGTTATTGTTATTGCTATTATTGTTATTATTGTTATTATTGTTATTATTGTTCTTATTGCTATTATTGTTATTATTGTTATTAGTGTTATTAATGTTATTATCGTTATTGTTGTGATTGTTGTTAATATTGTTATTGTTGTTATTGTAGTTATTATTGTTATTATTGTTGTTATTGTTATTGTTGTTATTATTGTTATTGTTATTGTTGTTATTATTATTGTTATTATTGTTATTGCTGTTATTGTTGATATTATTGTTATTATTGTTATTATTGTCATTATATTTATTGTTATTGTTATTGTTGTTATTATTGCTATTGTTGTTATTGTTATTGTTATTGTTATTATTATTATTGTTGTTATTGTTATTATTATTATTATTGTTTTTGTTATTGTTGTTATTATGGATATTGTTATTGTTACTATTGTTATTATTGTTATTATTGTTGTTATTGTTATTGTTGTTATTATTCTTATTATTCTTGTTATTGTTATTATTGTTATTATTGTTATTGTTGTTATTGTTGTTATTGTTGTTATTGTTTTTATTATTGTTATTGTTGTTATTGTTGTTATTATTGTTATTATTGTTGTTATTGTTAATGTGGTTATTATTGTTATTGTTCTTATTGTTGTTATTGTTGTTATTGTTGTTATTGTTGTTGTTATTGTTGTTATTGTTGTTATCTTTGTTATTATTGTTATTGTTGATATTATTGTTATTGTTGTTATTGTTGTTATTATTGTTATTATTGTTGTTATTGTTATTGTTGTTATTATTCTTATTATTGTTGTTATTGTTATTATTGTTATTATTGTTATTATTGTTATTATTGTTCTTATTGCTATTATTGTTATTATTGTTATTATTGTTATTAGTGTTATTAATGTTATTAACGTTACTGTTGTTATTGTTGTTATTGTTGTTATTATTTTTAATATAGTTATTGAAGTTATTATTGTTATTGTTGTTATTGTTGTTATTATTTTTAATATAGTTATTGAAGTTATTATTGTTATTGTTGTTATTATTGTTATTCTTGTTATTGTTGTTATTATTGTTATTATTGTTATTATTGTTATTGTTATTGTTATTATTGTTATTATAGTTATTATTGTTATTAATGTTATTATTGTTATTTTTGTTATTGTTGTTATTGTTGTTATTTTTGTTGTTATTGTTATTGTTGTTATTATTGTTATTATTGTTATTATTGTTATTGTTGTTATTGTTGTTATTGTTAATGTTGTTATTATTGTTATTGTTATTGTTGTTATTATTGTTATTATTGTTATTATTATTATTATTGTTATTAATGTTATATTGTTATTATTGTTATTATTGTTATTGTTATTGTTATTATTATTATTGTTGTTATTATTGTTATTATTATTATTATTGTTATTGTTGTTATTATTGTTATTATTGTTATTATTCTTATTATTATAATTATTATTATTATTATTATTATTATTATTATTATCCTAATTGTTATTAATGTTTTTATTATTATTGTTATTATTATTTTTGTTGTTATTGGTGTTGTTGTTATTAATATTATTATTATAATTATTATTATTATTGTTGTTATTATTGTTATTGTTGTTATTATTTGTTATTAATGTTATTATTGTTATTATTGTTATTATTGTTATTATTGTTATTATTGTTATTATTGTTACTGCTATTGTTATTATTATTATTGTTGTTATTATTGTTATTATTGTTATTATTGTTATTAATGTTATTATTATTATTGTTATTGTTGTTATTATTGTTATTGTTATTGTTATTATTGTTATTATTGTTATTATTGTTATTATTTTTGTTATTGTTATTGTTGTTATTATTGTTATTGTTATTATTGTTATTATTGTTATTATTGTTATTATTGTTCTTATTGCTATTATTGTTATTATTGTTATTATTGTTATTAGTGTTATTAATGTTATTAACGTTACTGTTGTTATTGTTGTTATTGTTGTTATTATTTTTAATATAGTTATTGAAGTTATTATTGTTATTGTTGTTATTGTTGTTATTATTGTTATTATTGTTATTATTATTACTATTGTTATTAATGTTATATTGTTATTATTTTATTGTTGTTATTGTTGTTATTGTTGTTATTGTTGTTATTATTGTTATTTTTGTTATTGTTATTATTATTGTTATTGTTGTTATTGTTTTTATTATTGTCATATTTGTTATTATTATTATTATTGTTACTAATGTTATATTGTTATTATTGTTATTGTTGTTATTGTTGTTATTATTGTTATTGTTGTTATTATTGTTGTTATTGTATTTATGGTTATTGTTGTAATTATTGTTATTGTTGTTATTGTTGTTATTGTTGTTGTTATTGTTGTTATTGTTGTTATTGTTATTGTTGTTATTATTGTTATTGTTGTTATTGTTATTATTGTTATTATTGTTATTATTGTTATTATTGTACTTATTGCTATTATTGTTATTATGTTATTATTGTTATTAGTGTTATTAATGTTATTATCGTAATTGTTGTTATTGTTGTTATTGTTGTTATTATTTTTATTATAGTTATTGTTGTTATTATTGTTATTGTTGTTATTGTTGTTATTATTGTTATTATTGTTATTATTATTGTTATTATTATTAATGTTAAATTGTAATTATTGTTAATGTGGTTATTATTGTTATTGTTGTTATTGTTGTTATTGTTGTTGTTATTGAAGTTATTGTTGTTATCTTTGTTATTATTGTTATTATTGTTATTGTTGTTATTGTTCTTATTGTTGTTATTGTTGTTATTGTTGTTATTGTTGTTATTGTTTTTATTATTGTTATTGTTGTTATTGTTGTTATTATTGTTATTGTTGTTATTGATGTTGTTAATGTTATTGTTGTTATTGTTGTTATTATTTTATTTTTATTGTTGTTATTATTCTTATTATTATTGTTATTGTTATTATTGTTATTGTTGTTATTATTGTTATTATTGTTGTTATTGTTATTATTGTTGTTATTGTTATTATTGTTATTGTTGTTATTGTTGTCATTGTTGTTAATGTTGTTATTATTGTTATTGTTATTATTGTTGTTATCTTTGTTATTATTGTTATTATTGTTATTGTTGTTATTGTTGTTATTGTTGTTATTGTTGTTATTGTTGTTATTGTTGTTATTGTTTTTATTATTGTTATTGTTGTTTTTGTTGTTATTATTGTTATTGTTGTTATTATTTTATTTTTATTGTTGTTATTATTCTTATTATTATTGTTATTGTTGTTACTGTTATTGTGGTTATTATTCTTATTATTGTTGTTATTGTTATTATTGTTATTATTATTATTGTTATTGTTGTTATTATTGTTCTTGTTATTGTTATTATTGTTATTATTGTTATTATTGTTATTATTGTTATTATTGTTATTGTTATTGTTATTATTGTTATTATTTTTATTATTGTTATTATTGTTCTTATTGCTATTATTGTTATTATTGTTATTATTGTTATTAGTGTTATTAATGTTATTAACGTTACTGTTGTTATTGTTGTTATTGTTGTTATTATTTTTAATATAGTTATTGAAGTTATTATTGTTATTGTTGTTATTATTGTTATTCTTGTTATTGTTGTTATTATCGTTATTATTGTTATTATTGTTATTGTTATTGTTATTATTGTTATTATTGTTATTATTGTTATTAATGTTATTATTGTTATTTTTGTTATTGTTGTTATTGTTGTTATTTTTGTTGTTATTGTTATTGTTGTTATTATTGTTATTATTGTTATTATTGTTATTGTTGTTATTGTTGTTATTGTTAATGTTGTTATTATTGTTATTGTTATTGTTGTTATTATTCTTATTATTATTGTTATTGTTATTATTGTTATTATTGATATTATTGTTATTATTGTTATTATTTTTATTATTGTTATTGTTATTGCTATTATTGTTATTATTGTTATTATAGTTATTATTGTTATTATTGTTGTTATTGTTATTGTTGTTATTATTCTTATTATTGTTGTTATTGTTATTATTGTTATTATTGTTATTATTGTTATTATTGTTCTTATTGCTATTATTGTTATTATTGTTATTATTGTTATTAGTGTTATTAATGTTATTAACGTTACTGTTGATATTGTTGTTATTGTTGTTATTATTTTTAATATAGTTATTGAAGTTATTATTGTTATTGTTGTTATTGTTGTTATTATTGTTATTATTGCTATTATTATTACTATTGTTATTAATGTTATATTGTTATTATTTTTATTGTTGTTATTGTTGTTATTGTTGTTATTATTGTTATTTTTGTTATTGTTTTTATTATTGTTATTGTTGTTATTGTTTTTATTATTGTTATATTTGTTATTATTATTATTATTGTTATTAATGTTATATTGTAATTATTGTTATTGTTGTTATTGTTGTTATTATTGTTATTGTTGTTATTATTGTTGTTATTGTATTTATGGTTATTGTTGTAATTATTGTTATTGTTGTTATTGTTGTTATTGTTGTTGTTATTGTTGTTATTGTTGTTATTGTTATTGTTGTTATTATTTTTATTGTTGTTATTATTCTTATTATTATTGTTATTGTTGTTATTGTTGTTATTATTGTTATTATTGTTATTATTATTATTATTATTATTAATGTTAAATTGTAATTATTGTTAATGTGGTTATTATTGTTATTGTTGTTATTGTTGTTATTATTGTTATTGTTGTTATTGATGTTGTTAATGTTATTGTTGTTATTGTTGTTATTATTTTATTTTTATTGTTGTTATTATTCTTATTATTATTGTTATTGTTGTTACTGTTATTGTGGTTATTATTCTTATTATTGGTGTTATTGTTATTATTGTTATTATTATTATTGTTATTGTTGTTATTATTGTTATTGTTATTGTTATTGCTATGGTTATTATTATTATTGTTGTTATTATTGTTATTATTGTTTTTATTGTTATTATTGTTATTATTATTATTGTTAATGTTGTTATTATTGTTATTGTTATTGTTATTATTGTTATTATTGTTATTATTGTTATTATTGTTGTTATTGTTATTGTTGTTATTATTCTTATTATTATTGTTATTGTTATTATTGTTATTATTGATATTATTGTTATTATTGTTATTATTGTTATTATTGTTATTATTGTTATTGTTATTGCTATTATTGTTATTATTGTTATTATTGTTATTATTGTTCTTATTGCTATTATTGTTATTATTGTTATTATTGTTATTAATGTTATTATCGTTATTGTTGTTATTGTTGTTATTGTTGTTAATATTGTTATTGTTGTTATTGTAGTTATTATTGTTATTATTGTTGTTATTGTTATTGTTGTTATTATTGTTCTTGTTATTGTTGTTATTATTATTGTTATTATTGTTATTGCTGTTATTGTTGATATTATTGTTATTATTGTTATTATTGTCATTATATTTATTGTTTTTGTTATTGTTGTTATTATTGCTATTGTTGTTATTGTTATTGTTATTGTTATTATTATTATTGTTGTTATTGTTATTATTATTATTATTGTTTTTGTTATTGTTGTTATTATGGATATTGTTATTGTTATTATTGTTATTATTGTTATTATTGTTGTTATTGTTATTGTTGTTATTATTCTTATTATTTTTGTTATTGTTATTATTGTTATTATTGTTATTGTTGTTATTGTTGTTATTGTTGTTATTGTTTTTATTATTGTTATTGTTGTTATTGTTGTTATTATTGTTATTATTGTTGTTATTGTTAATGTGGTTATTATTGTTATTGTTGTTATTGTTGTTATTGTTGTTATTGTTGTTATTGTTGTTGTTATTGTTGTTATTGTTGTTATCTTTGTTATTATTGTTATTGTTGTTATTGTTGTTATTATTGTTATTGTTGTTATTGATGTTGTTAATGTTATTGTTGTTATTGTTGTTATTATTTTATTTTTATTGTTGTTATTATTCTTATTATTATTGTTATTGTTATTATTGTTATTGTTGTTATTATTGTTATTATTGTTGTTATTGTTATTATTGTTGTTATTGTTATTATTGTTATTGTTGTTATTGTTGTCATTGTTGTTAATGTTGTTATTATTGTTATTGTTATTATTGTTGTTATCTTTGTTATTATTGTTATTATTGTTATTGTTGTTATTGTTGTTATTGTTGTTATTGTTGTTATTGTTGTTATTGTTGTTATTGTTTTTATTATTGTTATTGTTGTTTTTGTTGTTATTATTGTTATTGTTGTTATTATTTTATTTATATTGTTGTTATTATTCTTATTATTATTGTTATTGTTGTTACTGTTATTGTGGTTATTATTCTTATTATTGTTGTTATTGTTATTATTGTTATTATTATTATTGTTATTGTTGTTATTGTTGTTATTGTTATTGTTATTATTGTTATTATTGTTATTATTGTTATTGTTATTGTTATTATTGTTATTATTTTTATTATTGTTATTATTGTTCTTATTGCTATTATTGTTATTATTGTTATTATTGTTATTAGTGTTATTAATGTTATTAACGTTACTGTTGTTATTGTTGTTATTGTTGTTATTATTTTTAATATAGTTATTGAAGTTATTATTGTTATTGTTGTTATTATTGTTATTCTTGTTATTGTTGTTATTATTGTTATTATTGTTATTATTGTTATTGTTATTGTTATTATTGTTATTATTGTTATTATTGTTATTAATGTTATTATTGTTATTTTTGTTATTGTTGTTATTGTTGTTATTTTTGTTGTTATTGTTATTGTTGTTATTATTGTTATTATTGTTATTATTGTTATTGTTGTTATTGTTGTTATTGTTAATGTTGTTATTATTGTTATTGTTATTGTTGTTATTATTCTTATTATTATTGTTATTGTTATTATTGTTATTATTGATATTATTGTTATTATTGTTATTATTTTTATTATTGTTATTGTTATTGCTATTATTGTTATTATTGTTATTATAGTTATTATTGTTATTATTGTTGTTATTGTTATTGTTGTTATTATTCTTATTATTGTTGTTATTGTTATTATTATTATTGTTATTATTGTTATTATTGTTCTTATTGCTATTATTGTTATTATTGTTATTATTGTTATTAGTGTTATTAATGTTATTAACGTTACTGTTGTTATTGTTGTTATTGTTGTTATTATTTTTAATATAGTTATTGATGTTATTATTGTTATTGTTGTTATTGTTGTTATTATTGTTATTATTGTTATTATTATTACTATTGTTATTAATGTTATATTGTTATTATTTTTATTGTTGTTATTGTTGTTATTGTTGTTATTGTTGTTATTATTGTTATTATTGTTATTATTGTTATTATTATTAATGTTAAATTGTATTTATTGTTAATGTGGTTATTATTGTCATTGTTGTTATTGTTGTTATTGTTGTTGTTATTGAAGTTATTGTTGTTATCTTTGTTATTATTGTTATTATTGTTATTGTTGTTATTGTTGTTATTGTTGTTATTGTTGTTATTGTTTTTATTATTGTTATTGTTGTTATTGTTGTTATTATTGTTATTGTTGTTATTGATGTTGTTAATGTTATTGTTGTTATTGTTGTTATTATTTTATTTTTATTGTTGTTATTATTCTTATTATTATTGTTATTGTTATTATTGTTATTGTTGTTATTATTGTTATTATTGTTGTTATTGTTATTATTGTTGTTATTGTTATTATTGTTATTGTTGTTATTGTTGTCATTGTTGTTAAAGTTGTTATTATTGTTATTGTTATTATTGTTGTTATCTTTGTTATTATTGTTATTATTGTTATTGTTGTTATTGTTGTTATTGTTGTTATTGTTGTTATTGTTGTTATTGTTGTTATTGTTGTTATTGTTTTTATTATTGTTATTGTTGTTTTTGTTGTTATTATTGTTATTGTTGTTATTATTTTATTTTTATTATTGTTATTATTCTTATTATTATTGTTATTGTTGTTACTGTAATTGTGGTTATTATTCTTATTATTGTTGTTATTGTTATTATTGTTATTATTATTATTGTTATTGTTGTTATTATTGTTATTGTTATTGTTATTATTGTTATTATTGTTATTATTGTTATTATTGTTATTATTGTTATTGTTATTGTTTTTATTGTTATTATTTTTATTATTGTTATTATTGTTCTTATTGCTATTATTGTTATTATTGTTATTATTGTTATTAGTGTTATTAATGTTATTAACGTTACTGTTGTTATTGTTGTTATTGTTGTTATTATTTTTAATATAGTTATTGAAGTTATTATTGTTATTGTTGTTATTATTGTTATTCTTGTTATTGTTGTTATTATTGTTATTATTGTTATTATTGTTATTGTTATTGTTATTATTGTTATTGTTATTATTGTTATTATTGATATTATTGTTATTATTGTTATTATTTTTATTATTGTTATTGTTATTGCTATTATTGTTATTATTGTTATTATAGTTATTATTGTTATTATTGTTGTTATTGTTATTGTTGTTATTATTCTTATTATTGTTGTTATTGTTATTATTGTTATTATTGTTATTATTGTTATTATTGTTCTTATTGCTATTATTGTTATTATTGTTATTATTGTTATTAGTGTTATTAATGTTATTAACGTTACTGTTGTTATTGTTGTTATTGTTGTTATTATTTTTAATATAGTTATTGAAGTTATTATTGTTATTGTTGTTATTGTTGTTATTATTGTTATTATTGCTATTATTATTACTATTGTTATTAATGTTATATTGTTATTATTTTTATTGTTGTTATTGTTGTTATTGTTGTTATTATTGTTATTTTTGTTATTGTTTTTATTATTGTTATTGTTATTATTGTTTTTATTATTGTTATATTTGTTATTATTATTATTATTGTTATTAATGTTATATTGTAATTATTGTTATTGTTTTTATTGTTGTTATTATTGTTATTGTTGTTATTATTGTTGTTATTGTATTTATGGTTATTGTTGTAATTATTGTTATTGTTGTTATTGTTGTTATTGTTGTTGTTATTGTTGTTATTGTTGTTATTGTTATTGTTGTTATTATTGTTATTGTTGTTATTGTTATTATTGTTATTATTGTTATTATTGTTATTGTTATTGTTATTATTGTTATTATTGTTATTATTGTTATTATTGTTCTTATTGCTATTATTGTTATTATGTTATTATTGTTATTAGTGTTATTAATGATATTATCGTAATTGTTGTTATTGTTGTTATTGTTGTTATTATTATTATTATAGTTATTGTTGTTATTATTGTTATTGTTGTTATTGTTGTTATTATTGTTATTATTGTTATTATTATTATTATTATTATTAATGTTAAATTGTAATTATTGTTAATGTGGTTATTATTGTTATTGTTGTTATTGTTGTTATTGTTGTTGTTATTGTTGTTATTGTTGTTATCTTTGTTATTATTGTTATTATTGTTATTGTTGTTATTGTTGTTATTGTTGTTATTGTTGTTATTGTTGTTATTGTTTTTATTATTGTTATTGTTGTTATTGTTGTTATTATTGTTATTGTTGTTATTGATGTTGTTAATGTTATTGTTGTTATTGTTGTTATTATTTTATTTTTATTGTTGTTATTATTCTTATTATTATTGTTATTGTTGTTATTGTTGTTATTATTGTTATTATTGTTATTATTATTATTATTATTATTAATGTTAAATTGTAATTTTTGTTAATGTGGTTATTATTGTTATTGTTGTTATTGTTGTTATTGTCGTTGTTATTGTTGTTATTGTTGTTATCTTTGTTATTATTGTTATTATTGTTATTGTTGTTATTGTTGTTATTGTTGTTATTGTTGTTATTGTTGTTATTATTTTTATTATTGTTATTGTTGTTATTGTTGTTATTATTGTTACTGTTGTTATTGATGTTGTTAATGTTATTGTTGTTATTGTTGTTATTATTTTATATTTATTGTTGTTATTATTCTTATTATTATTGTTATTGTTGTTACTGTTATTGTGGTTATTATTCTTATTATTGTTGTTATTGTTATTATTGTTATTATTATTATTGTTATTGTTGTTATTATTGTTATTGTTATTGTTATTGCTATGGTTATTATTATTATTGTTGTTATTATTGTTATTATTGTTTTTATTGTTATTATTGTTATTATTATTATTGTTAATGTTGTTATTATTGTTATTGTTATTGTTATTATTGTTATTATTGTTATTATTGTTATTATTGTTGTTATTGTTATTGTTGTTATTATTCTTATAATTATTGTTATTGTTATTATTGTTATTATTGATATTATTGTTATTATTGTTATTATTGTTATTGTTATTGCTATTATTGTTATTATTGTTATTATTGTTATTAATGTTATTATCGTTATTGTTGTTATTGTTGTTATTGATGTTAATATTGTTATTGTTGTTATTGTAGTTATTATTGTTATTATTGTTGTTATTGTTATTGTTGTTATTATTGTTATTGTTATTGTTGTTATTATTATTGTTATTATTGTTATTGCTGTTATTGTTGATATTATTGTTATTATTGTTATTATTGTCATTATATTTATTGTTATTGTTATTGTTGTTATTATTGCTATTGTTGTTATTGTTATTGTTATTGTTATTATTATTATTGTTGTTATTGTTATTATTATTATTATTGTTTTTGTTATTGTTGTTATTATGGATATTGTTATTGTTATTATTGTTATTATTGTTATTATTGTTGTTATTGTTATTGTTGTTATTATTCTTATTATTTTTGTTATTGTTATTATTGTTATTATTGTTATTGTTGTTATTGTTGTTATTGTTGTTATTGTTTTTATTATTGTTATTGTTGTTATTGTTGTTATTATTGTTATTATTGTTGTTATTGTTAATGTGGTTATTATTGTTATTGTTGTTATTGTTGTTATTGTTGTTATTGTTGTTATTGTTGTTGTTATTGTTGTTATTGTTGTTATCTTTGTTATTATTGTTATTGTTGTTATTATTGTTATTGTTGTTATTGTTGTTATTATTGTTCTTATTGTTATTGTTGTTATTATTGTTATTGTTCCTATTGTTGTTATTGATGTTATTGTTATTGTTGTTATTATTGTTATTGTTGTTATTGTTATTATTGTTATTATTGTTATTATTGTTATTATTGTTATTATTGTTATTGTTATTGTTGTTATTATTTTTATTGTTATTGTTGTTATTATTGTTATTGTTATTGTTATTATTGTTATTATTGTTATTATTGTTATTATTGTTATTATTGTTATTGTTATTGTTATTATTGTTATTATTGTTATTATTGTTATTATTGTTCTTATTGCTATTATTGTTATTATTGTTATTAGTGTTATTAATGTTATTATCGTTATTGTTGTTATTGTTGTTATTGTTGTTATAATTGTTATTAATGTTGTTATTGTTAATGTGGTTATTATTGTTATTGTTGTTATTATTGCTATTATTGTTGTTATTGTTATTGTTGTTATTATTCTTAATGTTGTTATTGTTATTAGAGTTATTATTGTTATTATTGTTATTGTTATTGTTATTATAGTTATTATTGCTATTGTTGTTATTGTTGTTATTGTTATTGTTGTTATTATTGTTATTGTTGTTATTGTTATTATTGTTATTATTGTTATTATTGTTATTATTGTTATTGTTATTGTTATTATTGTTATTATTGTTATTATTGTTATTATTGTTCTTATTGCTATTATTGTTATTATTGTTATTAGTGTTATTAATGTTATTATCGGTATTGTTGTTATTGTTGTTATTGTTGTTGTAATTGTTATTAATGTTGTTATTGTTAATGTGGTTATTATTGTTATTGTTGTTATTATTGCTATTATTGTTGTTATTGTTATTGTTGTTATTATTCTTAATGTTGTTATTGTTATTAGAGTTATTATTGTTATTATTGTTATTGTTATTGTTATTATAGTTATTATTGCTATTGTTGTTATTGTTGTTATTGTTATTGTTGTTATT